>NC_060274.1:94304423-94514330 GCF_021613505.1 Equus quagga
TAAATTGCATATTTGGCTTTATGTGTGGAGTTGAAATATGATGAGTAGTATCCTTATATTGGAGGAGCCCTTTATGTGGCATTGACGTCACAGAGAGAAAATGAGTCATATATGCCTAAGGTAAAAATTAAATTATGGTTACACTTCATGTCTAATATTCAGGGAGATATTTAAGCAAAGTTAACTTGAAATAATTGTGTACAAATTCTGTCAATATATTTATATTTTAAATCTATTCCCATACATACATACTTACAATTAGTAAACAGTGCAAGGTATCATAGAGGTTTTCAGACTTTCTGGTCTCAAGATCTCTTTACATTCTTAAAAATGATTGAAGACTTTTTTTTTTAGAGATTGGCACCTGAGCTAACTGTTGCCAATCTTTTTTTTTTTTTTCTCTTCTCCCCAAAACCCCCCAGTACATAGCTATATATTCTAGTTGTGAGTGCCTCTGGCTGTGGCATGTGGGATGCCGCCTCAACGTGGCCTGCCAAGCAGTGCCATGTCCGCACCTGTGACCCAAACCAGCGAAACCCCGGGCCACACAAGCAGAGCGCTCGAACTTAACCGCTCGGCCAGGGGCGGCCCCAATGATTGAAGACTTTAAAGAGCTTTTGTTTGTATGAGTTATATATGACCCTATTTACTGTGTTAAAAATTAAAACTGAGAAAAATTCTAGACATGTGTTTATTAAGTCATTTTTAAAATAATAAACCCTGTTACCTGTTACTATAAAGAACATTTTTTGAATAATGACTGTTTTTTAAAAAATTTGTGGGAAAAGTGGCCTTTTTTTACATTTTTGCAAATCTCTTTAATATCAGGCTTTACAGAGACAGCTGGATTCTCATATTCTGCTTCTGCATTTACTCTGTTGCGACGTGTTGTTACAGCTAAGATTTGAAGAAAATCAGTCCTCGTACAAATTCAGTTGAAAAAGGGAAGATCTTGCGAACTCCCTAAAAAAGTCTTAGTAACCTCGAGGATCCTCAGACCTCACTTTGAGAATTGCTGCCAAATAGCATTTTGCATTTCTTTTATTTGAATATCATGCATTCCCACAGCAGAGTCTGCCAACACCTGAAATTACAGCCCTTCACTTGTTCCAAGCTACAACTCAAATCTGACAGCTCGTATCAAACCATCTCAATTCTGAAAGTTTTTTCAAAGCTTTTACTATAGCAACTCCGATGAAATTGATATTCTTATTTGAATATACATGAAAACATTTGAGATTTCATTTATATCCCTCATTTCAAACTTTCTGGGAAATTTTGAATATAAATTGTGCCATCTGGAAAAATGAAACATTGGTATATACTTATTAACCCAATTTTAAGTGTACTTATAATGAATGCGTGTGTCTCCTTTTATATAAATAATTTTAAAATGAGTTTAAAATAAAAGTAAAACAAGCAATTATAGTTTTATTTATTGAGTAAATAAATACCAGGTTCTAAAGCGACTGCCTTGAAATGAAATTTTAGATATATAAGCTTTCATTTTTACTACAAATAAAATAATGTAAGTCATACATTTTAGATTTTTAAATACAATTTCCAACTAAAAGAAACCAGGGCTGCTCAAGGAACGTCTGATTTCAGGTCTGGGGCAGGATAAATACACGATGAGCATGGGATAGCTTGTGCCACAAAGCAAGAAATCCATTCACAACAAATGAGTATGTCAAAAGGTCACAGAAACCAAAACCAAAGGGTCTTTTGGCCAAAGATGGGACAATCTGAGCATCAGCAAATTAATGAATGCAGTTGTTTGAAACATATTGAATCTATAAAAATCCATGCTCCAAAGACATGATGCTCCAAAGGGAGGAAGCTAAAAACAAAAGCAAAAAAAAATAGAACAATTCATTGGACACTTGCAAATAAATGGGGCACTAACTCCTTATTCTAAAATTTTCAATTAAAAGAAAAGAATTAGAACTTACATTGCCTTTCCTGTTTGAACTGTAGCTCAGAAAACCAAATACTTGTTGAGGGGAAGTTGTTTTTATAATAAATATGAAAGAAATAATAGACTTGGAAAAATCGCCATTTAGCAATCCTTCGTTAAATAAATGATTTAGGCAACAATCATCAGTGGATGAAACCATTAGATGAAAAGTCCATAAGGTACCACGGGGGAGATCAGGGTGTCACTACCTCAACCTAATGATCTAAGTATTGCTACAAATGAGACTCCAGACATGTGTGCCTCTTGATCTACGGTCATTTGAAGCCCTTAGCACACCTATGAAAGTGTTGCCAAAACAAAACGAAAACAAAACCAGAATCTAATCAAGCCTTAGAACTGACTTCCCACTCAGAGGCTTACAGGAAACATGAGGGTTGGAGGAACAAGTTAAGTGACACCACAGAGAAGGAAATAGACAAATTTAGAATGTGAGACACTCTCTAAAACAACTGACAGTCTCTGCATCAAGTTAGTAACAGGACAAAAAGGAGAGGGAGGAGGTGAGAAGAAGCTCTAGACTAAAGAGGTACAGCAACCAAATGAAAGGTAAGAACCCTGTTTGGGTTCTGATTCAAACATCACAGTAGTAAAAAGACTTTTAAGACAATCACAGATATTTCACTATGGACTAGTAGTAGACAATGCCAAAGAAATATTATTTTATTAAGTGTCGTAATTACGTTGTGTTTATTTAAGAAAATGTCCATCATCTTTGCAGAGATATTCTGAAGTATGTTGAAGTTAAACGATGTACTGAGATTTGCTTTAAAATACTTGAACTGAAAATAAAAAGGAAAAAAGGGATAGATTACATAAATGTGACAAAAGTGGATAATTATTGAATCTAAGTGATGAGTGTATGAGGGTTCATTGTACTTTTCCCTCTGCTTTTGTATATGTTTGAAATTTTTCATAATAAAAATTTTTAAATAAATATAAGTGACTGCTTTAGCCCCAATTTTCTAGAAAACAGTGCTTAAGAGAAAGTGCATGAGCTAAAATTGTATTGGGGTAGGGGGCGGCGGGTGCAGTCCTAGAAGAGCGAGAGTGAGGGGAGAGAGGGAGTGAGGTAGGGACAGAGGGAAGGAAAATACAGATGGTTTGTCACAAGCTGGCTAAGGCTTCACAGGATGTACAGTTGGCTGCTTGGTCCCAGGGGACGTCTCAAGAAGGCTAGATGAAACCACCACATAACAGAGCCGTCCTTCAGGAGGGGAACAGGCAAGCAATCTTTTCTCTTGGCTTCTTCCTGCCTTCTGTCTCTCATTCATCTATGTTTGTTTCACAAAGCAGGGCAAGTGTGTGGACAGAAAAGCATGGGGGCAGGAGTGTGGAAATGGGGAGGCAGATAACTGGCTTGATTTATTCTGTCGAAGAAAATAATCCATAACCAATCTATAAATGAAAATTTGGGTGAGTTTATTCTGAGCTGAAATCTGAGGACCATGGCCCAGGGCCTTTCTTCCCGAAGGAAGACAGGGCACCAAAGAAGTGAGGTATACAGAGTGGTTATATACCCCCATACAGGACGTTTCACATATGATTGACATGTCCCTCCCACAATAGTCACAAGATTGCCCTGTCAGCACAGCGCTTGATGGACACAGCAGGTAGTGGGTCGGCTCTCTTGGAGGGCATAGCAGGAGGCAAGTCTATTGTCTTGAGCTGGGTGGTCACAGGTGAGCGCAGCAATCAGTTTCTAGCCTAAGGAAAGATGCTTAATCCTTAAAGAAATGCCAACGTTGTGAGGGGGAGGGATGTTGCACCTTTATTTCAAGGGCCTTTGCTCTTGCCATAGGGAATTTCTAAAGCAGATATACAATGCATGCTCAACAGCGTTGAGGAGGAGGAGGAGGAGGAGGAGCAGGAGGAGGAGGAGGATAAAGCAGATATACAATGCATGCTCAACGGCCTCCGTCAGGCCCTTTTGGAAAGACAAGGTCAGGCCAAATTAGGTTTACACAAAATGGCTTCCTCATATACTCCAATATATCCTATTACTTGGCATTTTTATATGTCAATTCTAACAATTTAGAATTTGAACCAAGCAATGACTTTTTGATTTAGTGAAGACTTACCTTTTAGTTTAAGCTCATTTTTAGTGGAATAATCATTCTGATTGATCTTCCTTTTACCTGAAGGAAAAATTTATTCAGTCCAGAGTCAGTTTTTTTTTGGTTAACAAAATCACAAGCACACAAATGGCTGCAGAAACTCAATGTAAGGGAACGACTCCACCACGGCCACATTCCCCACACAGGCCAGGCAAGCAAGGCCTAACCGTGGCTGATCTCAGTCTTGGTAGAACACCCTTTGATCCTCCCATAACCCAAAATCCTGGCAGCTTGTGAGGAGCTGCTGCCAGGCGTTTCTCTTTTACTTCCCTATCTCTCAGGAGGGCTGTCATAAGACAGTTTCTCTTTGCCTGCTGGTTCTGATGAGGTGTGAAACTTTCTACTACACCCTCCTTAGGGTGTAACTGCAGGCTATAAATCAGCTAACCTGAAGCACAGCGTTGGCTCTCAGCAAGAGTGTCCTATCATCCATGTTGCAGTAATCTGTGCCCTTTTGTCTCGGTGTCACCCTGTGTAAGAGATATGGGGAGCTGGCACCTTCGGTTAGTCTTGCTTTTGCTGTCTAAGTAATAAGCTGTTTGAATCTAAAAACATGGCTAATTTTCTCTTTACTGTCCAAATCTCAGCCTTGCCTTGCCAAATTCTAAGCAGGAAATTTTGACTTTGTTTAACCTTAAAGAGAGTCTTTACTCTGTTTCTTAGTCAACCTACAGTGTGGAGAGTCAGCACCTATACAAAAAATGACCAGAAGATATGACTAACTTAGATTCACATTTTCAGAAAGAGTGTTTATTTATTCTCTCAGTGTTGTAGGATAATTTTTGACCAACAATCAAAGAATCCTTCCTTCTCTTTGCCTTTCCTCTAAATCAATTAATAGAATATTTGTACAAGTCAGGTAAAGATTCAGACCTCCTAAAATATAAAAATCAAGTAGAAGAGTTTTCCCAAAAGTCCCTATATTTTCTACTCATGGTTTGACATCATCCACGTTGGGTTTCAAAGGTCTGGTAACCACTAGAATAAGAGAGAAGCATCAAAAATCAAGCTCCATGGATATGCCCTACTCACTCATTCACAGGTAGATGACCTGCCTCCCTTTTTTATACAGAAGATGATTGACAATGATGCCATCCAGTTAAGACTTTGTCTTTCTTATCTGGTACACTGAGAGGCTGGGTTCCTCTGTTCTCTTAGAGACGTATAATATGCAGCAAACAGAAAAACGACAGGTGACAGTACAAAATATAAAGACTAAAGAATAGCTCATCTTTTTCATTTTTTTCCCTTACCATACCTTATATGAATCATCTCTTGGGAATGGAACTGCCTAAAGCTTACTAAATGATTATCTCCTATCCACAGTTGACCAAATCCTTCGATTCATGAAGAAGGAAACAGTTACATGGAGGACCCTGGCCTGCCTCATATTTTGTCTAAAGATTTCCTGGAACTCTAAAATAGTAAAATTCGCAGTTCTTTTCATTGGCTTTTGATTGACAATCCTGCCATATCTGAAGGAATTGCTTAAATTCTCTCATGATTTAGCCAGATAATAATTACAAACCTCAATCCATAATAACTACTTGTGGGAGAAACAACTCAAAATAAAACTGCACATAGTAAAAAAGTGTTAAAATGAAAAAAAAAAACAAGATTCATATCTTGTAGATAACTCTGAAACCTGAAAACACTGAATTCATAGATTTAGCAGGAAAAATCGATACAAAATTCTGCGGTAATGGCTAAAACTGCACATGATTAAAATGTATAATTAAGAAATTCTCTGCTTTCCTTCATCTGAGAATGTCTTTATTTCCCTCCCCGCCCCCCCATTCCAGAAGGATATTTTCACCAGATGTAGGATTGACAATTCTTTTCTTTCAGTATTTGAAAAATCTTATGCCACTTCCTTCTGGCCTCCATTGTTGCTGGACGAGAAATCTGCTCTCATTCAAATTGTTTTACTCCTTTATAAGTAATGTGGTGTTTCTCGCTGGCTGCTTTCAAAACTTTTTTTTTTTGTCTTTAGTTTTCTGAAGTATTGAGATATCTTATTGTTTTATTATTTTTTTGTTGCTGTTTCCTACTTAGGGTTTGCTCAACCTCTTAAATCTGTATGGTTATGTCTTTCACCATGTTTGGGAAGTTAACTATTATTTCTTCAAATACTTTCTAAGTCTCACATTCTTTCTCCTCTCCTGCTGGGACTCCAATGATACAAATGTAAGCTCTTTTGTTATTGTCCACAGGTTCCTAAGACTCTGTTCATTTTTTTGGTCCAGTCTATTTTCTCCTGTTGTTCAGGTTGGATCAAGTCTATTGCTCTGTCCTCAAGTTCACCAACTCTATTGGTAGTCTTCTCTACCCTACAGTTGAATCCATTCAGCCAGTTTTTTATTTTGTTATTGTCTTTTTTAGTTCTACAATTTCCATTTAGTTCTTTCTTATAACTTTTCTTTGCTGAGATTTTCTACTTTTTTTATTTGTATCAAGAGAATTCATAATTGTTAGTTGAAGCATTTTTATGATATCTGCTTTAAAATCCATGTCAGATCATTCCAACATCAGATTCATCTTGGTTTTGGCATCTGTTGATTTTCTTTTCTCATTAAAGTTGTGATTTCCCTAGTTCTTTGTGTGATGGGTAATGTTCAATTATATCCTGGCATTGTGGCTATTATATTATAAGACTCTGGATCTCATTTAATCTTCTTTTTTAAACAGGCAGTCCCCCTGTTGAGACATAGCAGGAGGGCCAGGGGATTTTGTTTGTTCAGCCTCCCACTGAGCCCCACCAACACCACCCAGGCAAAAGTGGACAATTCACTCACTCACACAGATGTCAGCAGGTAAGGTTGATACCTTCCCAGTGGAAGTAAGGCACTCACACCACCTCGATGCCTCTGAGTGGGGGTGCCACCAGGGAGGGGAGAAGCAGACAGCTGATATGCACCATTTCATTGCTGTAGGATTGGGGTGGAATTTCAGCTCTTAATTCTGCACTGGGCCTCGCTGACACCAGGGGAGGGGAGGGAAGTAAACAGTGTCAACTGGCCCTTCCTCTAGGAGTAGAGGCTTAGCAACCCACTGGGCCCTGCTAGCATGGGGTGTGGGGGCTGGGGGAGGAAGTGGAGTGCTGACTAGACTTTAGTCATACCTCCTTGTTCAGTCTTGTTGATGCTGGGCAGGGATGGAGGCTTAGCTCCCTGCTGGGCCCCAAGGACCATGGAGGTGGGGTGGGGGATGGGTGGGAACTGAGGCATAGTTGTGACAAATCCACATCTTACTGCCTCATTAAGTCTAGTTGCTGCCAATTGTGGATGTACAGCTCATTGGACCCTGCTGACACTATCCTGGTGGGGAATTGAGGAAGACCTGCTTCTGCCAGACAGGGGATGGAAGAGCAGCAACCCCCTCAACCAGTCAACACCAACCTGGGTGGAATCAAAGTGCTGCTGTCTGTTTCCAGTGAGTGGGGTGGAAAAACAGCTCCCCGCTTGGCCCCAGTGAAATGTCAAGGGAGGGAGGGGTACAGTTTTTCCATTGGTGTTTGCTAGAGTAGGGCAGGTACTACCAAAAAGTTTTGGCTAAATAGGGTTTTCTTAGAGCTTTTTTTGCATGTCTGTTGGTGCTTCCAGGTTGGAAGCTTCTACAGGGTCCTGTCCAGGATACATGGGAGGTAACAAGGAAACCCAGGGAACCCTTGCAGTGTTGGTCCTCAAGTCCCAAGGTACCTGAGGAGTCACCTTCTTTTGAACTTCAGAGTTTTTCCATGCATGTTTGTTGAACTATGCCCAGGGTTTTTAATTCTAAGAAGGAGGACCTGGGAGGAATGAGGCAACTTCAATTTGGTCTTCACCAAAAGTCCTCTTTGTAAATACCTTAGAAAAAGAAATGCCAGGAAGATATGAATTGTTGTGGAATATTCCAACATGAAATCAAAAATTGATCTAAAATCGGAAGTATCGAAAGCAATATCAATTTCCAAAATCAAGGTAAGCAGATGAAATAAAACAAATAAATGTGCTTATATGAAGCTATGCATGCTATAATATTCAACTTCAAGATGCTTTTGCACACACTCTTAACAATTCAACAAATGTCAACACAAAATAAAAGAAAATTTTCTACATCTAGAATATTTGTTACAAAACACAGATCAGGACTATCAGATAGGGCAATTTATGCATTGTATATTTAAAATGTTTTTTTTTTAAGAATGATAACTTTTACATATTTTCTTGCTACCTTTCAAGTTTTTTAATCCGTTTTACTTGATATTTATTTAGTGTTAACTTTCTTTTCTTTTAATTTTTTCTATTATCAGAGATCATTTTTACATGTTATTGAAATACATGCTCTTGTAACTTACATTTATTGTTTTGTATTCACTTTTATAGAAAAACTTCTAAAAACTTTTAGTATAACCCTATCATCAAAAAATGATACACTGCTTACTATTATGGTCACTCATTTTATTTAAAAACACATAAGTACAACAAAAAATACATAATAACTTATGATTTGCGAATTCCTGGGAATTCCTTTTTTTTTCCTGAATCATGAAGATATCTGTTGGGAATTTGAAAACACTATAAAAATGCAAATGCTGTGACTGATTGCCTTATTAGCAAAGTCTATTCTTTTTTCTTTTTCAATGATGAAGCCTTAATCAAAATTTTTTCTCTCTCCAACTCTCTTCAAACTTACTTGGTCATTCTAGGCACTCTGACGCAGGGAAATCACAATGTAGGGTTAAACAACCTGAGAACGTTCAGCCTATGGAAGAAACGCCTTAGGTGAGCATTTGGTAACTATCTTCATAACCTTCAAGGGCAGTCCTGAACAAGAGGGATTGCATTTATTCTGTGTGACCCAAGAGGATAGAATTAGGATAAATGAGATGGAGTTACAGGGAAGAAAATTTTGATTTCATATATATATCCATTTTCTAGCAAGGCGAGAACCCTGAAAAGAGATCAGATTGCCTCAAGAAATAGTGATTTCCTGTCAAGGAAAAAAGCTGGACAGCCTCTTATTGGGAATGTTATCAAGGCGGCCCTTAAGAATTTATGATTCTTGGGGGCTGGCCCCGTGGCCGAGTGGTTAAGTTCGCGCGCTCCGCTGCAGGCGGCCCAGTGTTTCGTTGGTTCGAATCCTGGGCGCGGACATGGCACTGCTCATCAAGCCACGCTGAGGCGGCATCCCACATGCCACAACTAGGTGGACCCACAACGAAGAATATACAACTATGTACCGGGGGGCTTTGCGGAGAAAAAGGAAAAAAATTAAATCTTTAAAAAAAAAAGAATTTATGATTCTTTCTATCTCTATTATCTCATTTTATTCTCCTAGTGAGATACATAGAACAAGTATTAAAATTGCCATTTATGGATGAGAATAATGAAATTCAGAGAGGGTATTGGTTGGGATATTTCTAAATTATAAAAGCAACTTGAGCTAGCCTAAGCAAAAATGAAAGACAATATAAGATTAAGTGGTATTTCACAGAACCTAAGGCTACTGCAAGCAGCTGGGCTCCAAAATGGGACAGAAGCCATCAGATCTCTCTCCAGATCGTGACTCTGCTTCTCTCTATAAATTGCTTTGTTCTTTATCTCTACAGATGTATTTTCTGTACTTCCCAGCCACATGATAGGTGGAAGATATTTACGCCAAAGCTCCCTAATTTACATCTCTATCATTCAAAAGACCAGCCCCAAATGATGGGCTGCCTCAATTATTTTGGGCTTTATGGTGCCAATTCATCATATCATTCTCCCTTCTGATTCCTAAGTCAATTGATAAATAACCACAGTAAAAGTGGATTGGAGAATGTGACTTGGACTTGGGGCAAAAATGGAATTTTCTACAACTTTTTGCTTGAATTGAACTCACTCAGTCACAGGCAGATTATCAAGCAATGGCATTTCTTCCATCTCAGAAGCAGGCCTGACCTGGTGAGCGTATCATATGGGAAAGGCATCCAGAAAGTGAGCACACTCCACTTGCACACATACAAGAAGAGAAAAAAAAGCCTGGTCAGAACATGTGCAATGACCCTTTTCCCAAACTCACCAATTACATAAGTCACTCCACCAAATTTCACGGGGGTGAGAGGTTGAAGGGTGGAGAGAAGGGCAGAAATTTTTTCCATAATATTTCCAAGAGAATAAGAATTTCATATGATGAACTAAGGCAGGGATGTGGAGATGGGAAGAGAATAGCCTTCCTGCAATTACCAATTTCTATGTCTGGACATAGAATAACTAATTGGCCCCTTTGAACCAGGTGTTCATCTAGATCCAATCAATTATGGCTCTAGCAGAGTCACTCAAGGGAAAATCATGGCTGCCAGGGGATCACCATTATGGATGGGAGAGGCAATTCCTAGAAAAAGATGGCTAGATAGGTATCCCAAAAAGTGTACTCAGAAAACACACTTCTATCCCTATATTACAAAGATATTCTTTTTTTTCTTTTTCTTTTTTTTAGGAAGATTATCCCTGAGCTAACATGTGCTGCCAATCCTCCTCTTTTTTCTGAGGAAGACTGGCCCTGAACTAACATCCGTGCCCATCTTCCTCCACTTTATATGTGGGATGCCTACTACAGTATGGCTTGCCAAGCAGTGCCATGTCTGCAACCAGGATCCGGACTGGCGAACCCAGGGCCGCCGAAGTGAAATGTGCACACTTAACCATTGCACCACTGGGCCAAACCCTACAAAGATATTCTTGATATTAAGGTCCAACTACCCCATGTTCAAATGCAAATACACATACATACCCACTCATATATGCTGTGCAGTGAAGGGATTACCCAAAGTAATGGATGGATGATCCATTACACCCAAAAGCAATGTCTTGGAGCCACTGCTCTTCTTGTATACAATTTCCAGGTGACGTCCACTTCCTCGTCTAATCCAGTTTTAATTTAGTCCTCATATTCTTATGATTTATGGATTACATTACAAATTTAACCACTCCTGGTATATCTAGTATACAGTGCTGGAGGGAAATACCCATGTAGAGAGGTAACAAAAGGAGAAAAAACACACAACGGTCACTCATTCAGAACATATGGTTTATTCTGCTAGGCAGTGACTTGTATGGGCATAATTTTGACTTAATCCTTTGGAAAATTTCTCAGGGATCCAATAGTGAACTTCCAGTTGGTGTTACTATCTTTTGGATTGAATCTGAAGATTTCCTAAGAGCTGAGTCTCCATTCCCTTCTGGTTTGAGTAAAAGGCGTGGACCCCTTTTACCAGGTTTAGTTTTTTTACTGGTGCTTCAACTCCTATAAAGCCTCATTGGCTGGCTATCACATTCATTTTGGACTCCCTTCACTAAAATCCAACATCACAAATCTTGTAAGGTCATGCTCTGAAAATTTTCAACCTTCTGAACTGAATAGCCTAGATTTAGCCACTCCACTCAGGCCTCTGTTTTTGAAGCAACTTTGAAGGTTCTACCATCCTTACAGTAGCCCTCCAGAACATGGCCTGAGGTGAGGCAGCCAGAAGAGCAGAATCTCCTTTTTCTAAGCAGCTATGGTATGTTGTCCTTATTCTCCTATTTTATCTAGTGAGAGGTACTTTGGAAGGATAGGGGTGAGGAGGTGGGGATATGGTCACTGTTCCCCAGCTTTTCTGTTTCCTCCAGGATATCTCCATTCTTCTTTCCAGGGTACTGTACTTTCCCAGTTAGGACGTTTATCTTATCCACAAAAAAGGCAGTCAGGTCAGGACTTGACTACTGCAATTCACTCCTTCCTGATTTACTTCCTCATCTGAACCTCAGCAATCTATTTGGAAGCTCAGATTTTCTCTATGTACTTCCAGTCATGCAAATTCAACTTGATTTTTTTCTTTTGCTGCACTGTTCACTGACAGCTGAAAAAGAGGGAGACGTATACTAATATTTTCTACTAAGGCCCCTGATGGCTTGGTGGACAATGGTCTGAGTTGTAGGACACAATAAACAAATTTAACTCATTTCTCAACACTGCACAAAGATTGATAAATTTCTATGCTCAAATTGGGAGGTGAGCTTTCTCCCTGCCCCTCACCCTGCCTTGACTTCACCAATTCCACTTTTCCTAATTAAGAATCGCTTATTCAAAACCCTGCCTCTGACACCAATTTTGCATTACAGAGGAGTCTTTGTTGTCCCTAATCATATGTAACAAAAAAAAACTATCTTGAGCCAGCCTAAGCAAGAAAATGATTTAACAAGATAACAGAGCAGTCAAGCTTAAGGAAGGAGCTGAACCCAGTCTTTCTTTATCTCTCCTATCTTCTTCTTTTGCATATTTGCTTTATTTTTCTTTCCCTGAAGACAGGCTTTCAGGCCCGCCCGGTGGCATAGCAGTTAGTTCACGTGCTCTGCTTTGGCAGCCTGGAGTTTGCAGGCTCGGATCCTCACACACACACACACACACACACACACACACACACACAAGACAGTCTTTCTCTGCTTCTCAGTCCACGTACCAGGTAAATCATGGCCACTCAGCAGCTCCCAAGTTTATACTTCCTTTATTTGAGAGACCAAGAATGGTCTGCTAAAATCAAGTTTCCATTCAGGTGTATCCAGGGAGAAAATCTGACTGGCCCAGGTTGTCCTTCTAGTGAACCTTGATCAGTGGAGTCTGCCCAACATCCAAACATCTTTCTAATTATAGAGAATCTCAAGTTAGGTGGGCGGATATTCCCACTCCCAGGTCTTTGGCTCCTGGAACAAAGACATGTGACCTAAGCTCAGCCAATCTCCTGCTCTTGTCTGGAACTTGGAATCAGGAGTAAGTGATACAAACAATTTGGATTTTTCTTTCTATAGCTGTGGCACCGATAGCCTTGGCATCTAGTTCCCATGGCAGTTGTGCCAGTGGCAACTTCCAGTGTGTGGTGATGCAGTGATGACTGCTTGGCAACGACAGCAGTCACATCCTAACCAGATTCTTTCTGCAGCATGACTTTGGCTGGCCTGTGTCATGGTCTCCCTTGGTCATTGCTCTTTTTTGTGTGTGTGTGAGGAATATTGGCCCTGAGCGAACATCTGTAGCCAATCTTCCTCTGTTGTATGTGACAGGCCACCACAGCTTGGCTTGACAAGCGCTGCTAGGTCCACATCCAGGATCTGAACCTGTGAACCCCAGGCGACCAAAGTGGAGCACACAAACTTCACCACTACGTCACCAAGCCAGCCCTCATTGCTCATTTTTTTCCATGCCCAGTTCTTCAGGTCTTCTCACGGATTCTGTGAGCACTCCTAAATTCTTGCAATATTATTCTTTCTTCTTAAATATTCCAGAGTTATTTTTTGTTGGCTACAACTAAGACCTTACCTGTCTTGCAATCAGCAGTGCCGGTTGGACAGGCCCTTGTAGAGGCAAACTGATTGTCAGAGATCCATCACTACGAATAGAAAGAGCAATTCCAGGGGAAGAGAGGATGGACAAATAACCCCAAACAAATGTCTTTTTGCATAGATATTCAGCGAGTTGCCCAAGACCATAGACAAGATTAATATCAGAACTTTAAAAAGAACCTAGGGACCGATCCGTGGCCAAGAGTTTAAGTTCGCGCACTCCATTTTGGCAGCTCAGGGTTTCACTGGTTCAGATCCTGGGTACGGACATGGCACCGCTCATCGAGCCATGCTGAGGTGGCATCCCACGCAGCACAACCAGAAGGACTTACAACTAGAATCTACAACTATGTATGCGGGGCTTTGGGGAGAAGAAGAAGAAAAGGAAAAAAAAGAAGATGGGCAAGAGATGTTAGCTCAGGTGCCAATCTTTAAAAAAAGAAAGAAGCTATATGTCTTAGCAATCAACATTGGGATTATTCTTTTGTCTTCAGGATTAATTTTAACTTGTGAATTAATAATTAATGGAGAGACCTAAGGTTATGAATGGAAAGGCCAACATAAGCATTTCAGAAAGTTGACAATTTGCTATTCCACCAGATGTACAAATCAATTTAGACAAAAAAGCTGAATTCAGTTAAACAACTTCGTTCTTTCAAAATAACTGGTTACTTAGTTAAACTTTACTACAGTTGTCCCTCATTATCTG
Organism: Equus quagga; assembly: GCF_021613505.1. NCBI lineage: Eukaryota > Metazoa > Chordata > Mammalia > Perissodactyla > Equidae > Equus > Equus quagga. Next base: position 94,318,563 of record NC_060274.1, read on the forward strand.
GTGGTGGGTGGTGATTCTAGGACCCCCCTCCCCCTTGCATACCAGGAACCCTCATGGATACCAAAATCCACAGATGCTCAAGTCCCTTATATAAAATGGCATAGTATTTGCATATAACCTGTGCACATCTTCCCAAATACTTTAAATCATCTCTAGATTACTTATAAGACCTAACACAATGTAAATGCTATGTAAATAGTTGTTATACTGTATTGTTTAGGGAATAATGACAAGAAAAAACATCTGTACATGTTCATTACAGACACAGCCATCGTAGACCTTTCTGTCCACAGCTGGTTGACTCCACAGATGCAGAACCCATGGGTATGGTGGGCCGACTATATTTCTTTAGACTTTATAGATATATCCTAAACACCACTATGCTACCTTGAGACAGAGGAATGAATTACTGATAAAATTCATAGTTAATTGAAAATTATGTTTAAAATATTTTAATACTTTCCACAAAGCAATATGAAATAAAACTATGTGATTTGAGTTTATCTCCTTTTATTGGCCTGTTTAATTCTGTAAAGGAGATAATTGTGGAAATTAAGGAAAATAAAAAAGAAAGGGAAAAAATTATTTAGATAATTAGCCCCAAATAAATAAGAGTTACATTTGTATTTTATTTGTACACAGCTAAGATTAGATTCAAAAATTCAAAGTAAACTGGGTATGATGCACAGAGATTATCCTTGAGCATGCGTACCTAAAATTAACTAGAATTTTAAATAAACTGAGGACTCCTAGACTCCTGAAGAAATGAATGAGACAATTAAGACTCCCCGAAGGTTTCTCCTACTCTTCCATTAGCAATGGCAGGAACAGATGGCAAGGGATTAATGTTTAAATCCGTAAGAATATATGTTGCAATATTTTTGGAAACACTACGCAGTTCCTTTTAAATAAATTGACAAGTCGTTGTGTACTTGCAATACATACTCTGACTTCTTTGAAGTAATACACCAGACAATATCTATCCTTCTGATAGTTAGGTTGTGAGACATTTGTAAAAAAAAAAATGCAAAACCCAGTGGCTTAAAACAACAAACAGTTGTTTCTGCTCACATCTGTTGTGGTTGTGATCTAGGGGTTGGCTGATCTAGGCTGGGCTCAGGGGAACTTATTCTGTTCCACGTGTTCCTCCTTCTTCTTGGACCACAAACAAAAAAATAATACTACTAGTATTTTTAAAAGTTGCCACTTGTGGAAGGCTTACTATGTGCCAGATTCTGTGCTAAAAACACTTAAAAATATTCTCTCCTTTACGCCTCGTTATCTTAATTTTGCAAATTAGTACACTAAGAAGAAGCTTTCCCAAAGTCATGAAGTTAGTATGACAGACCTGAACCCACAAACACAAGTCTGCCTGACATCAAACTTTGTGTTCTAAACCTCTCTGCTATATTCTGCCTTGTGAACTGTTGGCTTCCATTTTCAGAGAGCTCTAACTACTAAAAAGTAGCTTTTATACTCAGTGAAATTATCTTCCCTGTAACTTTCAGTCACCAATCTTACTTTGGCCCTCAAGCACACACAGGATAAATATAATATTTCATAAATTAGATAATACAGTAAAAAGTTCCTGACAAACAGCATGTGGTCAACAAAGATTAATCTAAATCACCCCCACAATGAGTATAATAGTCATTGATATAATATTCAGTCAGGCAGGCCAGCACTAATTGCAGTCTCACCCAGTTTGTACTTCTCCATTTTATACAGAAACTATTAGAAAAGGTTAACTACAAGGTTTAAGTCCAAATATACAGATATACTGTGTCTATAACATTTTCTTTTTTAAAGACAGTATTTTTTTTTAAAGATTGCCACCTGAGCTAACACCTGTTGTCAATCTTCTTCTTTTTTTTTTTTTTCCCTTCTCCCCGAAGCCCTCCAGTACATAGTCAGTCATACATTCTAGTTGTGAGTGCCCCAGGTTATACTATAACATTTTCTTAATCTACTAGCTGAGTGACCTTGTCAGAAAAGGAAATGACTCCTAGACTGGATAAGCAACAGACTACTAGAATCTTTTTTGAGATGGGGAGAAGAGAGGACATTAAATCATGCTTTTTAAAATTAATAAGCATATATTTTATTAATAGGAAAATAGGCAAAACCTAGTAAATGTTGACTTTCTTTATAAGTGGAAAAAATTGAATTTGTTCAGAGGTAAAATGTTGCTTATATTGAAGATTTACCTAACACACTGAGAGAACTAAGTCCATAATCACTATTGAGAATGATAAGATTGTTAAAACATGATTTTCAAAATGGTAAAATGCAAATATCAAATGAACATATGTTAAAGATTTTATTTAACTCATTAATTAATGAGGGAATCAACAAGATATTACAACCAATTCAAAAAAGAATCAGAAGAGCTGGTTTTTTGAGAAGATAAATAAAATTGACAAACCACTAGCCAGACTTACAAAGAAAAAAAGGGAGAAAGCTCAAATAAACAAAATCAGAAATGAGCGAGGAGAAATAACAACAGACTCTGCAGAAATACAACAGATTATAAGAGAATACTACAAAAAACTATATGCCAACAGAATGGATAACCTAGAGGAAATGGATAAATTCCTGGACTCCTACAATCTCCCAAAGCTCACTCAAGAAGAGGCAGACAATTTGAACAGACCAATCACAAGGAAAGAGATTGAAACAGCAATCAAAAGCATCCCAAAGAATAAAACCCCAGGACCAGATGGCTTTCCTGGGGAATTCTACCAAACTTTCAGAGAGGATTTAATACCTATACTTTTCAAGCTATTCCAAAAAATTAGGGAAGATGGAACACTTCCAAACACATTCTATGAGGCCAACATCACGCTGATACCAAAACCTGACAAGGACACCACGAAAAAAGAGAACTACAGGCCATTATCACTGATGAACATAGATGCAAAAATTCTAAACAAAATTTTGGCAACCAGAATTCAGCAATTCATCAAAAGAATCATACATCAGGATCAGGTGGGATTCATACCAGGGACACAGGGATGGTTCAACATCTGCAAATCAATCAACGTGATACACCACATCAACAAACTGAGGAATAAAAACCACATGATCATCTCAATAGATGCAGAGAAGGCATTTGACAAGATCCAACAGCCATTTATGATAAAAACTCTGAACAAAATGGGCATAGAAGGAAACTACTTCAACATAATAAAGGCCATATATGACAAACCCATAGCCAACATCATACTCAATGGGCAAAAACTGAACCCCATCCCCCTGAAAACAGGAACGAGACAAGGATGCCCTCTATCACCACTCTTATTTAACATAGTACTGGAGGTCCTGGCCAGAGCAATCAGGCAAGAAAAAGGAATAAAAGGAATCCAAATAGGGAGGGAAGAAGTGAAACTCTCGCTGTTTGCAGACGACATGATCTTATATATAGAAAACCCCAAAGAATCCATTGGAAAACTGTTAGAAGTAATCAACAACTACAGCAAAGTTGCAGGGTATAAAATCAATTTGCATAAATCAGTAGCATTTCTATACTCCAGTAATGAACCAACAGAAAAAGAACTCAAGAATACAATACCATTCACAATCGCAACGAAAAGAATAAAATACCTTGGGGTAAATTTAACTAAGGAAGTGAAGGACCTATATAATGAAAATTACAAGGCCTTTCTGAGAGAATTGGATGACGACATAAGGAGATGGAAAGACATTCCTTGTACATGGATTGGAAGAATAAACATAGTTAAAATGTCCATTCTACCTAAAGCAATCTACAGATTCAATGCCATCCCAATCAGAATCCCAACGACATTCTTTACAGAATTAGAACAAAGAATCCTAAAGTTCATATGGGGCAGCAAAAAACCCCGAATTTCTAAAGCAATCCTGAGAAAAAAGAACAAAATGGGAGGCATCACAATCCCTGACTTCAAAACATACTACAAAGCTACAGTAATCAAAACAGCATGGTACTGGTACAAAAACAGGTGCACAGATCAATGGAACAGAATTGAAAGCCCAGAAATAAAACCACACATCTATGGACAGCTTATCTTTGACAAAGGAGCTGAGGGCATACAATGGAGAAAAGAAAGTCTTTTCAACAAATGGTGCTGGGAAAACTGGAAAGCCACATGTAAAAGAATGAAAATTGACCATTCTTTTTCACCATCACCAAAATAAACTCAAAATGGATTAAAGACCTAAAGGTGAGACCTGAAACCATAAGGCTTCTGGAAGAAAACACAGGCAGTACACTCTTTGACATCAGTATTAAAAGGATCTTTTCGGACACCATGTCTTCTCAGAGAAGGGAAACAATAGAAAGAATAAACAAATGGGACTTCATCAGATTAAAGAGCTTCTTCAAGGCAAATGAAAACAGGATTGAAACAAAAAAACAACCCACTAACTGGGAAAAAATATTTGCAAGTCATATATCTGACAAAGGCTTAATATCCATAATATATAAAGAACTCTCGCAACTCAACCACAAAACATCAAACAACCCAATCAAAAAATGGGCTGGAGACATGAACAGACATTTCTCCAAAGAAGATATACTGATGGCCAATAGGCACATGAAAAGCTGCTCATCATCGCTGATCATCAGGGAAATGCAAATCAAAACTACACTAAGATATCACCTTACACCCGTTAGAATGACAAAAATATCTAAAACTAATAGCAACAAATGTTGGAGAGGTTGCGGAGAAAAAGGAACCCTGAGACACTGCTGGTGGGAATGCAAACTGGTGCAGCCACTATGGAAAACAGTATGGAGATTCCTCAAAAAACTAAAAATAGAACTACCATACGATCCAGCCATCCCACTACTGGGTATTTATCCAAAGAGCCTGAAGTCAGCAATCCCAAAAGTCCTGTGCACCCCAATGTTTATTGCAGCACTGTTTACAATAGCCAAGACGTGGAAGCAACCTAAGTGTCCAGCAACAGACGAATGGATAAAGAAGATGTGGTACATATATACAATGGAATACTACTCAGCTGCAAAACAGAACAAAATCATTCCATTTGCAATAACATGGATGGCCCTTGAGAGAATTATGTTAAGTGAAATAAGCCAGCGAGAGAAAGATAATCTGTGTATGACTCCACTCATATGAGGAATTTAAAACTATGGACCAAGAACAGTTTAGTGGATACCAGGGGAAAGGTGGGGTGGTGGGTGGGCACAAAGGGTGAAGTGGTGCACCTACAACATGACTGACAAACATTAATGTACAATTGAAATTTCACAAGATTGTAACCTATCAATAACTCAATAAAAAAAAATTAAAAAAAAAAAAAAGAATCAGAAGAGGGGCTGGCCCCGTGGCCAAGTGGTTAAGTTCGCTCACTCCGGTTCAGGCGGCCCGGTGTTCTGTTGGTTCGAATCCTGGGCGCGGACATGGCACTGCTCATCAAACCACGCTGAGGCAGCATCCCACATGCCACAACTAGAAGGACCCACAACGAAGAATATACAACTATGTACCAGAGTCCCACATGCCACAACTAGAAGGACCCACAACGAAGAATATACAACTATGTACTGGGGGGCTTTGGGGAGAAAAAGGAAAAAAAAATTTTTTTTAAATCATTAAAAAAAAAGTTTAATAATATTAAAAAAAATGAATCAGAAGAACAGACATACCTAAAGTAGTCGGGAATCATGAAGTAAAGTGACACAAGACAGACAAGATAAAAACATACAAATTTTATTTAATATTTTTACATGTACGTGGAAATCTTCAAAAGGAAAAATGAAGACTCAAGAAACCCATAGGTCCAAAAGCTTATACACTTTTTTAAGCAAAGAATGATAAATTGTGGGGATGTGACAAGACAAAGGGGTTTGGGTTAGGGGCAATAAATTGTGGGACAGTGACTAGGAAATATATAGGGGAAACGAATGGAAAATAAGGGTTATTTTAGTAGGTTTGTTTGTATAGACCCACTTCAGCGTAGGTTTCCAGACCCCAGTGATAAGAATGTTCTTCTCTTCCTGGTACAGAAAGGGTACCTCTCTCATGGGAAATTTTATTATCTGCTTTGAAGTTTAAAGGAGGAGGTCAGAGAGCCCTTTCTGCATCTGTTGTTTCTCAAGTACCTTCAGCTCAAAATAATCAATATGCCCAAGTGGCATGTTGTGGGATGGCATGTTCTGAACCCCTTTAGTATATAGATACAATGGAATATTATTCAGCCTTAAAAAGGAATGGAATTCTGACACATGCAACAACACAGATGAACCTTGAAAACATTATGCTAAGTGAAATGTCAGACACAAAAGGACAAATATTGTATGATTCCACTTATATGAGGTACCTAGAACAGGCAAATGCATAGAGACAAAAGGAATAGAGGTTTCCAGAGGCTGAAGGGAGTAAAGAATGGGGTTACGGTTTAATAGTGATGGGATTCAGTACACAGTACTCCAAAATATGGCACCTTGGCGTATTGAATATCTCAAGCTGAAGGAATTCGAACAATGACATGTTCAGGAAGGAATTTCTGACCTTCCCGTGAAGCAGGTCACAAAGCCCTCACATGAGAGGTGCCTTCCCTATACCTGGAGAAAAGGAGCATCCTCATCACCAAGAAGAATCTGAACTAACACGCCTTGCCAGCTTCCCCCAGTTTACTACGCTTAGCTCACCTTTGTTCTGTTACATCTTTCCACGACTGTCCGCTCTTCATCAAAGTAAGCACAAAAACATTCAGGTTTAATTGTTTCTTCAGGTCTTCATTTCCTTATGAAGGCTCCTGTGTCATGGAAAACTTACCTTGAATAAATTTGTATGCTCTTCTCCTGTTAATCTGTCTTTGTCAGCTTAATTTTCAGACCAGCCAGGTACCCTAAGAGAGTTGAGGAAAACTTTTTTCCTTCCCTACAATAGGTAGAGAGTTTCTGTTTAGGATGATGAAAAAGTCCTGGAGGCAGATAGTGGTGATAATTGCACAACAATGTGAGTGTACTTAAGGCCACTGAATTGTGCACTTAAAAAAGTTAGGGAGCCAGCCGCGTGGCCTAGTGGTTAAGTTCAGTGCCCTGTGCTTCAGGGGTCTGGGTTTGGTTCCTGGGTGTGGACCTACACCACTCGTCTGTGGCCATGCTATGGTAGCATCCCACATACAAAATAGAGGAAGATTGACACAGATGTTATCTCAGGGTGAATCTTCCTCAAGCAAAAAGAGAAAGATTGGCAACAGATGTTAGCTCAGGATGAATCTTCTTCAGAAAAAAAAAAAGGTAAAATGGTAAATTTTATGTTATGTATAGTTTACCACAATAAAAATTATATATGTCATTTGTTGGAAGTCTAGTAGGTTTAAAAGCCCTTTCAGAGCCCCAAACACTCCAAACTATGTTCCCTTTTTCTTTCATTAATTAAGTTAATTAATTAATAAGAATTTATTGGGGGCTGGCCCCATGGCCTAGTGGTTAAGTTCGCGCACTCTGCTTTGGCAGTCCAGGGTTTCACCAGTTCGAATCCTGGGCGCGAACATGGCACCACTCATAAGGCCATGATGAGGTGGCGTCCCACATGCCACAACTAGAAGGACCCACAACTAAAATATGCAACTATGTACTGGGGAGATTTGGGGAGAAAAAGCAGAAGGAAAAAAAAAAAGAATTTATTGAGAGCTTTTGTACTAAACATTGTACTAGGTACAACATAAAATTCAAAATAATAAGGCGTCTTTCTTTGCCTGAAATCCATCGTTTCACTCTTCCTAAATTGAGATTAAGGGAAAGCAGTTTAATTTTTTGTATGGCTTTGTTGTCTTTTGCTGGGAAAGGATTGTTAATATATGTGCTGAGGTAAAAAAATTTTCCCTCTTTATGAATAAATCATTAAACAAAGTTAAATGGATTTGTTTTTGACTGTCGGACCTCTTTAATATGCTAATGTGTATTTTGAATCTCCAAGATAGGACTTAGTAAACGGCATTCCTAAACTTATTTGATCAAAAATTCTTTGTTCTCTTGGAGCAGTTAATTAACACCTCCCTGTGTACTGTGTCTACAGAAGTTGAGCTAGAGACATACTCACCATGTGGGAGATTCTCTTTATACAGGGCTAAATGTATTACGCAATCTTTAATTATGGTATGAATGTGTAGTTTATCTTACCCCTAAGTGTTCTAGAATGTGTACATGATTATTTTCAACAGTTTTAAAAACTTAAAAGGGTAGACTAAACATTGGAGACGATAAAAATAATTTTCTAAAATAATTTCTTCACTCAATTTACAGTTCTCTATCTCCTTCAAATAGTGTTTATTATTCTCTAAAAAAATGTTAATTCTGTTTTGGGGAGAAGGACTTGTTATTGGAGATTTTGCAGAAAACTGCAGAAAATGCTGACTTTGTAGTATGTAACTTCTAAACATTGTTAATTAAAAAAAAATGGAGTACCAATCTTTATTCTTTTCTTGATAAAAGCATTCCTAACATTTAGTTGTGTCCTAAGGCCTGTGATTTTTCTCTGTCTTTAGATAATTGCAATGTATTTTGCAGCTGATTTTTAATCCATAATTTTAAATATGTCTCCATTTCTCCCATTACTCGACTTGGACTTTATCACAAGCTTCAACGATATACTCTCATATTTTCCACATATTCTCTAATTTTGTACCATTTCTTTGCAATTAAACATGGTGGGCCAATTTAAGTATGATGAGTATCTGATTAAAGCTAAAGATACAGCAAATTTGAATCCCCGTCATGATTTTAATGTTAGTCTCCATTATATTTTCGTTAGTATTATCACTTTCATGTTTATAAAATATTGAGTCAAATGCATTAGGATATTTAAATAATTGCACAAGCATTACGAAGGGATGGAGAAAATGAAGCTGTCAAGATCAAACCTTTAGCTGTCAGGCAGAAGCACCTTGTGATAGCGTGAAATGTTTGTCAGTGAAGGATGAAAGTCTGCATTCAGCATGGGAAAGAGGATTTAGATGTGTGGATGTACACTGGATGGGGCTACAAGTTATCTGAAAGTCAAGCAGTCTAAAACCAAGGACTCCTGAAAAAAGAGGAACTAACAACATGCCATGTGAGTTCAAGGATTAATTCCTACTGATGACCATGGAGGACTTCATGGAGAAAGACATGTTTGGGCTGGGTTCTAAGGATAAGTAGGATTCCCAAAAATTAATCCAGACTGAAGAGAGAGGCTGAAATGTGAAAATAGTAGTGTGTCTAGGGAAGTAATTTGGTAGTGCAAAGTATGGAGTGCATGAGGGATGGAATAAATGAGACTAGAACACAATAGATTGAGGCCAAATCATTAGTGTAACAAGTTTAGACTTTATTCTCTAAGTAATTGGGAGCTGAGGAAAGTTTTTGAGCAGAGGGCATATCTGTGTTTCAGAACAATTACTCTGGTGGGCCCACAGGGAATAGATGAGACTGGAATGAGGCAGGGAAGCTGGGAGGATAATTAGGATGTTATAATTGTCTAGTGAGAAATGATGAAGACTTGATTGAATGGAAAGGAAGCAATAAATAGGAGAGACATTTCAAACAGAAAATTAACCGAGCTTGGTGAGTAAATCAATTAGAAATGCATTTGGATCCAAGAAATAGAATTTCTCTGAACAGAGCTTAACGTAGGGGCTTATTTTACACAAGACGATGCAGGTAGGTGGCTTTTGGTGTTAGTGCAGAAGCTTGACAATATCGGGGCTATTTCTCAGTTCTCTTGGTTTTCGCTTCATGCTGTCCAACAACCTTCTCCTCCACAGCTGACTTTAGGTGTTATTGGCCAGAACTAGGTCACCTGGCAGTCTCTAGCTGGAGGCTGGGAAAGTGGGGAACAGGACTGTCTTGTCTGCTTGAGACTGACTGTGGTCTGTAGGTAAGGGCTGATCACATTGTCCTTTTGAAAAAAATTATTACATGGAACAAATAGGCATTGGATATTAGGCGGACAATTGATAGAGTTTGCCACAGTGACTGATTGGATGTACGGGGTGCAGTGAGTTGAATAGTGTCCCCCTAAAATTTCTGTCCACCTGTAACCTCAGAATATGACTTTATTTAAAAATAGGGTCTGTGCAGATGTAAATAAGGTAAGGATCATGATGAGATCGTACTGGATTAGGATGAGCCATTTCCAATGAGAGTGTTCTTATAAGTGTCAAAAATAAAGCCAGACACTAGGTTTTAATCAATAATAAATTATCACAGTAGGGAAGAGGCTCCCACATGAACTTAATTCAACCTCAATATGTGCAGAGGTAACTGGGTGTTTTAAAGGAAGAATGAAGGAGTAAGGAGGGAGAAAGGTGGGAGTTTGAACAGTCCCAGGGAAGTGGAAATTTACAAAAAGTGAGAGGGAGGAGGAGGGTTGGTCCATGTGAAACCCATCTGAGTTTGCCAACTGGCACTTATAAGGTTAGGCTCCTCCTCTCACAGAACCTGGGTGACAAGGGCCCTATCTTCAGGTGTTGGCTGGAACAAACAGTAAATTCTTTTGGCAGCTTTGAGTTTTTCCAGGCAGGAACTTAAAAGGGCTGGGCTTATCATCATAAGGCTTCAGCCTTGAGCTGTTAGAAACTGTGCTCGTGTTTGTTCAAGTCTTTTAATGTGTGTAGGTAGGGGGAGGGGAAGATGAACTAAACCATTTGTGCAGAGTCTGCAGTTTTGATAGACCAAGGTTGAGGCCTAGTCAAGAAAAGGGCTTAGAGGAGCCTGACTAGAGTTCAGTCAAGTAGAGAATAAGAGGCAAAATGAAGAAGGCCATGTGAAGATGGAAGCAGAGATTGGAGCTATGCTGCCGAAAACCAAGGAACACCAGGAATCATCAGAAGCTGGAGGAGGCCAGGCAGGATCCCGCCCTAGAAGCTTTGGAAAGTGTGTGGCTCTTCTGATACTTTGATTTCCAATTTCTGGCCTCCTGAACTGTGAGAAAATTCATTTCTGCTATTTTAGGCCACTCAGTTTGTGGCAGTTTGTTACAGGAGCCCTGGGAAAGTGATACACAGGGTGAAGGACAGGGAAGTTTCAAAGCACAGGAGCCTGGGAAGATATCAATACCAGGGGTTGAACATGCTGACTCTGGGACGTTTGGGAAATATTCATATGGAGATGTCAGGCAGGGATTGGGATTGTGGATTTTGGCTTGAGGAGTGAAATAAAGAATGAAGAGACTACCGGGGAAAGAAAAGTAAACTTCATTAAGCAATAGTTTATAACTTAAAATTGAATATAATCATAGTGCTTAATTGCCCACTTCAACACAATTATTTCCTTCCGATTTCTAAATTTTATTTCTGTTTGGCAGGGATAGAAGAGAAAGCTAGCATCATTGAGGGCTAATGAATTTGGCTTGTAAAGACCAATGAATTTCCACAAACTAAGTTTGGAATGAGTCGTTAGTAGCACTTTGATTTCCCATTTGCATTAGTAGCAACTTTAGCAGCACTTTCTAAAACTTCACGGTGGATTGCTGTCTCTATTAGTTTTTTTTTCAAATAAGAAACCAATAAACACTAAGCATAGTGTTGCTATATCCTCAGTGCTCCTAATGTAATTTGTTCATATATCTAATATTGCTTTTATCCCACTGCATTGTGATTATCATTTTATCTCCCCCTCTAGATTGTGAGTTTCTTAAGGACAATGCACCATTTCTATTCATATTTGTGCCTCAATTACCTATCACAATATTCAGCACAGTAAGTAATTTATGTAATAATTGTTGGATGAATTGCAATAACAGTAGTTAAGGGCTCAGGCTCTGGAGCTAGATCCTGGCTCTGCTGCATATTATCTTTGGGACCTTGGGCAAATTACCAAACCTCTCTGTGCCTCGGTTTTTTCATCATAACATGGAATAATAATAAAACCCTCCTCATAAAAATGTTGTGATAATTAAATAAATTGATACAGTTAAAGCACTTACAAGAGTACTAAGCATAGAGTAAATGCTCAATACATGATCAGTATCCACAATACGTTATTGAATTATTTTTTCCTTCATGACCTTATCATAATCTGTAGATTAATTTACTTGTCTACTGACAAATAAGTCCCATGACTTGCCCATGGAGGCAAGAACCTTGTCTGTTTAGTTTTCCACCCATTCCATGTTTAACATCTCATCTGCATACAGTAAAGATTAGTAACAGTTTGTTAAAGGAACAGATTGATGAATGATCCATTTCCTTCAATGGTCATTGAATGATCATTGATGAAAGATCTGTAGAGTCTAATTGAAATCTTTCTCATATTGAACAACATTGATCAACATTGAAGGTCCTTCTAGTTCAAAGTCATAAAAAAAAAAAGCAACGTGTCATAACAAACTTTCAGGCAGATCTAGGAAAAAAAGACTTCTTATTATTTCTAGAACTAACTACCTGAAAATAGGATAATACCTTGTATCACTACGTTAATATACTCATTTTTATTCCCTGTTTCTGCTTTTCAGGCAGTTTTGACACTGGAACAACGAACAATAATATATTCTCAGAGAAAGACTGATCCACTTGCTGGTGACAGTGTTCAGAACAGGCTACCCCAAAATATGGCACCCTGGCACATTAAATATTTTAAGCTGAAGGAATTTGAGCAAAGTCATGTACAGGAAGGACCTTCTGACCTTCCCCTGAAGCAGGTCATAAAACCCTCCCACACCTGGAGGAAAGGAGTATCCTTATCTCCAAAGATAAAGGGACACACAAAGGAATCCGAATGAACAGGCCTTGCTAAGTCCCCTCTCCCCTTTATTAAATTTAGCTCATGCTCTTTATCTTGTCATGTCTTTCCACGACTTTCCACTCTTCATCAAACCTAGCATACAAACACTCAGGTTTAACAATTTCTTCAAGTCTTCATTTCCTTGTGAAGGCTCCCAAGTCGCATAAAACTTACATTAAATAAATTTCTATGCTTTTCTCTTGTTAATCCGTCTTTTGTTACAGGGTTCCCAACAGAGAACTTAGACAGGTAGAGGAAAAAGATACTTTTCCTCCCCTATACTGGAATACAGTTAAAGGTTATTTCACGTGAATTTTCTTTTTTTAATATGATCCATATAGAGGGAGAGTCAATGATGAAGAATCAGCTATTTTTAAAATCAATCCCTCTATTGGGATACTACAGAAATTTGTGAAAAGAAAACTAACAGAATCGTTACAGCATTAAAAGTTTCCAAACCAAAATTCGAAATACCCTTATTTAACATAAAGCCTTTCACAATTGCTTGGTTCTGCCATTCTTCTATAGATTTGTCCAGAGAGGACAGCAACAAAGGAAGAATATGTAAACATTTTAATCATTTCCCACTTGCCACCTGTGACAGTTCACGGTGCTGAAATCAGAAAGGATGGGATCACTTTTCCATTTCTTTAAGGTCACCAAGGACAGACAAGCTCAGGACATACTGTATTTGTCAGAAGCAAAAGAGATGACTGGTGAGGTGGCAGTGACAAATCTGTTCCAGGCTTAGCTCATTTTACTGAAGAATGTGTGTCCCCTTCTGACATTTATCAAAAGAAATTCAATTTTATAAAAAGAAGGATGTCAAATAATAGTACATAGCTAACACTCATTCTGCTGCTGTCGGAAGGCCAGATGGGGGCAAAAAAAGGAAAAGGGTAGATGAAAGAGAAAGTCATGCTGGCAAGAAGCAGAAAACCAAACAGGGTGGAAGGTCAGGCCTAATATACTTATAGGCTTGAATACATTTCTAATTAAATCACCTATTTTTGAGATCCATATTAGTGCCTGGTTCACACATTGGAATATCATCTTTCATTCTCTCCAAATATAAAGAATGATGCAAAGTGGGGTGGGTTTTTTTTTGTTTGTTCTGCATCAAGAAAGAAAATTAATAAACCCAATAAAACCCCACAGCACCAGGTACAATGAAATGCACCCCGTGGGCAAGCAATCAGTATTTCTTCTGGTGATGATGATGACTTTTTTCTGGCAGAAAAGGATATTCTGGGTCAAAAAAATAAAACTAAAAGTTGTGACAGAGGCAGCAGAAAAACAGAAGTCAGTTTAAGATCAAAGGAAGAGATTCTATCAAGAGACTAATGAGGAAGCTGACAAAATACTGTAACAAGTAATAGTGTTTTACCATGCTGCATAAAAATATTGGATTAAGGTACAAATTAAATCTCTTTCTCGGTGAGGGGTTTCTGCAGGACATAAGCAATTAGGCTGCTGTCTAGAGAAGGCAGGAAACTTGATTAACAGATCCAAAAAGACAGTGTAGGGAAGATGGGTTTAACACCAGGAGGTGAAACACCAACTGTTACGCAAATTGACTTTTCCCAAAATGTTCGATAATTTCAAGCAAGGACTGAAATACATGTGTTTTTTTTCAACGTCACTGTTCTCTGGCCTTAAACTAGTCAAAGGAGGTTCTTATTAAGTAAATGCTACTGATGCATGTGTCCCAGTCTGTCTCCTGAGATGAGTACCGAAGACACTACGGAAGATTTAACCATGAAACAGGTTTTTGCTTCTCTTCTCAAAATTTTCAAATATTTCAGGTGTCCTAGCTAAGGGTGGTTGAGCAGGCAGCTTGTGGGACCTGGTGAAGGGTCCCGGAGATGCTAGCTGTAAAGTGTCTGTATACGACCTCTTTGAGTCCTGTTCCCCCTGTGTGGTGCCTATTGATGCAATCCAAGGCAGTCTTATTTAGAATAGGGACCCTAGAAGCTGCTAAAATTAGGCATTGACAAAATACTTTGTGTATTTCTCCCACAAATAAGGCGTTGTGCTAAGACCAGAGGCTTTAAACCAGGAATCTAGTAAAAATCATAACTATTATACTTACCATACTTATTAAACTTGCACTTACTGTTGTTGAGATTTTCAAACTCAAGGTCCTAAAAGTTATGCAGAATATTCAAAAATGTATCTGTTATCAAGTATCTGTCCTTGAACAAAAATAAATCAAACTCTGTAGCATATATACCCGATTCTTCTGCTCCTTCTTGGACGACATTGAGAAGAATTCATGTCATGTAAATGATCTTCCACAGTCATCTTCAGAAGTATTATTACCAGCACAGCATTCAAGGTTTGAAAATTTGCACTGGGCTGGCCACAAACATTTGCACAAATCCTTTTGCATTGTTAAAAAGAAACAACAGACTCAAAATGGAGTCACTGTGCTAAGCTCCATGTCAGCAAACCAAGGCTTAATAACAGTTTCAACCTCTCCCAGGAACGTGACCTTTAACCAGTGAATCTGCAATTACCTGGTCAGCACTAGGAAGGTCATCCGCCCGTAGACCTCTTCCACCTTCCCCTAAAGGAAGGTGACCTTGCCTGAAACCACAGTAGCTTCCTTGTCCCGTCCTCTTCTGCCTATACAAAAGCCTTCCATTTTGTACACCTTCTCAGAGCTCCTTTCCGTTTGCTAGAAGGGGCGCTGCCCAATTCATGAATCGTTGAATAAAGTCAATTAGATCTTCAAATTTACTTGGGTGGATTTTGCAGTTTTTAACAAATTATAGAGAATAAATAATAAATGATCAAATAAACAAAATAGGTTAATATATAAATTTTTAGCTCTTCATATCAGGGCTTGGCAAACTTTTTCTCTTCAGGGCCAGATAGTAAATATGTTCGCCTTTGTGTCTCATACAGCCTCTCGTGACTCCTCAACTCTGCTGTTGTGACACAGACAATACATAAACAAATGGGCATGGCTGTGTTCCAATAAAGTGTTATTTACAATAACAGGCAGCGGACTTTGGCCTGCAAGCCATAGTTTGCTGCCCCTGTTTCATATCATCATTTTTTTCCCCTGCATTTCTTTGTATTCATCCTCTGTCACAAAGTCACAGCCTTGCATTCAAAATGCAGCAAAGCTGTAGCTACAGACCAAACATTGTAAACAAAGATCGCAGGGGGGACCTGAGAATCAGTTAAAAGTCTGTGCTAAATCATTAATGAAATATACATTGAGAAACATTCAGGTTAACAATCCATCTCCCCTGCCGCTTGAGTGATCTTGCTAAAATGTGAGTCTGATCCTGGAACTCCCTAGCTTAAAATGCGTCACCTGCAGCAGACAGCCCTGACTCTTTAGCTTGTCACAAGGGGCTGGTCAGTGGCTGACCCTGCATTCCTCTTACCTCGTCTCTTGCCATTCCTTCTCTCTCACATTCTACACTCCAGCTACACGGAAGGACTTGTAATTTCCAGAATGATACCTGCTCTTTTGTTTTCCAACCCATGTACTTATTACTCACTCTGCCTGAAACCTTCTTCTGTAAACATTCCTGACCTTGCTAAGTCCTTGAAGACTGAGCTTAGGTCTTTTAGGTGGCTTTGACTCCCATACTATGCTCCCAAGACACCCTTTGCACACCTGCAGTATAACATTCTCACCACTATCTAGAAATAACTATTTCCTTGCCTACTGCCTGAGATAAATTTAAAATTCTTGAAAGCTGAAACTGCATTTTCTTAAAGCGTGGTGCCTGGCACCTGGAGAACAATCCATATGATTATAGGCTCAATTAATCAATTAATTAAATGAGCTTTGGGCCTCTCTACTTCAGCATGTAACTTCAAAGTTCCCAACTGTAAGCAATTCATTTTATTTTGCATATTATCCTAAATGATGCTCAAACAACTAATAGAGAAATGAAAAAAAATCAGTTAAACCAGTAACTCCATTTCATAAAAGGGGAAAAGTATTAATAAAGCCATTTTGCATTTATCACATAAGTAGGAATCTTTTCTCAACTGCTAGTCATATTGAGATCCAGGTTTTATTTGAAGAGCAATTAAACATTTATGGGGTCTACAGCAGACATGAACAGATGCTGTATAAAGAAGTCCAGAAGAACAGACTGTAGAAAAAATAAATTTGTGTTTCAGTGGAAAACTATGCATTATCTACATACATATCCTTCTGGGTTATTAGATTCCTTCTGGGAATATTAGATTTCTTCTGGGTTATTAGATTTTAGACCTTGATAATCTTTGAACTATTTTATGACTCTTTGTAAGTTGATAGACATGCACATTCTGTCTGGTCTGGAAGAGTTTCAACTGACTTCCCATCTACCTGAGGAAAAGAACAGTTTTGCCTCCATTTCCAATTCCCTTACTCCATAGAAATTCGTGCCTTTTGACTTTTCTTTAAACCGATTATAACATCCACATGGTTCCCTCATTGAATGAGTAAAATAAAATATTGAACACATGCTCATTTTTATATCCATATGAGAGTCATGATTTTACCTTTTCCAGAAAATTATCTTTTAACAGTTTTGGAGGTTCCTCTGAGACACTCAATGGATTCACCTGCCAGAGCCAGGAAAGCTTCATGAGCAGAGAAGTGCACTTCATGGGCAGTTTACACCCAAGCTGGTCTTTTCTTGGCTCCCAAAAATGAATCTAAAATGGCAATAAAACTTTGCTCGTTCTCTGCTTTTCTAGTTTTCAATTTCCTGTCTACCAATTTTATGTTTTGTGTTTTGGTTTTGGATTGTTTGTGTCCAATAAGTTATTTCCCAGTAACTGTTAGGAATTTGATTTTACAACCTGATTATTTGGTGATCTCTGTAAATGGATTAATAGTTAATAGAGAGTTCTGCTGGGTGAGAGATGGCCGAGAATGTGGTGTGTTAGTCTTTTCTGTTTGTCTATTTTGAGATCAAATCAATTAAGAATTTTGTGCCCACTGGGTAGGTGATGTCTAGACTGGCGAGTTTTATATCTGTGTGTTTACTCTTGACCCATGGCTGAAATTTTAGAATGGAAGCTCTAAGATTTCTCCTTCTCTCTGTGTCTATATGTATGTGACTATGATTCAGAAAAGCCTTAACTTCTCATCAGGCGAGTGTGTAATATTTTTCTACTTTCAAATAGTATTAATAAATTAGATTATAATATCTCTTTAAAATTTTTATTCTGATTGGCTTACGGAGATAAGTACTTACATGATTAGAATATTTCTAAAATTCTCAGAAAATAAGGAAATTAAACTTCTCATACTTTCAATGTGCTAGATTAAAAAAGTAATCAGCCCAGACATGTTTTAAAACTTCACTTTCACATAATGCAGTAAATGAGACAAATTTAATATTATTGGTTTTATTAAAAAACAGCTATATCTTCTCTGATTTGTCACTATTAAGAATAATACATATGTAGAGTTTTATTTTACTTTGACATGTTTTTTCTAATCTTAGAGATTCATTGATTGAATAAACTTACATTACTTCTACTTAATGTTTAAGATTATGAAAAATGTAAATTTGTGTTCACCCAGATTAAAACATTATTCTGACAAATTTTATTTCAACATTAAGTACATTTTGTCATATGTCAGTTTGAAGACAATTTCCAAGATCTATAGGTAACTTAAAACCTCAGGCTGACACTAAGTTGAGTTAATTCAATGTATATTCGTTAGATAATTAGTATGATAGTGAGATAGTAAGATAGAATACTGAAATATTGATTACTAATCGTAATTTTAAGTTTATATCCATTTGCTTCTCATTTTTATGAGGCTATCTCTTGGGTCTGTAATGAATGTGCTCATTGCTGCCACTTTGCGAAGTGTATATAAGTGATGCATTTGAGTGTAGAAAGCTGTGGTATGTGTATTCATGAGCTCTGCTAGTGTGCTACAAAATGTTGGTGTGCAACAGACACAAATTATCCACTCCCCAGTTTCCTCTGTGAGATAGAAATTAGTTACTTCGGTTAAAAGTTATAATTACTGTGTGGTTTAGACTATACTTAGGAGCCATAGGAAATACAGTTGTGTATGTACTTCCATTTTTTGGGAAAAAGAATATTTTTGTCCTAAAGGAGTGGGGTATATTTGGTTTCCAAATCCCTCTGTGCTCTTCAAGCTTGTTGAGGATCCCAAAGAAGTAAAACTGTCTGAGATTTCCCAGAGGACTCCTTGAAAACTACAAAGATTTGTTTTTTCACCTTATGAAAAGAGTGATTCAGGGCCAACCCAGTGGCATAGTGGTTAAGTTTGTGCTCTCAGCTCTGGCAGCCCGGGATTCTGGGGTTCGGATCCCAGGCGCAGACCTACAGACCATTCGTCAAGTCATGCTGTGGTGGCATCCCACATACAACATAGAGAAAGACTGGCCCAGATGTTAGCTCCTCGACAACGTTCCTCAAGCAAAAAGAGGAAGATTGGCAACAGATATTAGCTCAGGGCCAATCTTCCTCACCTAAAAAAAGAAAGAGGTGCTAGAAAAGATTAGGTTTATTTGATACGTTATCATTGTTGAGTTGTGTAGAAAGAGTCGTCAAATCAGAAGAGATATTTTGCCTAAACTAGGTTAAATTTGTAGGACTAAAATCATGTTAATACAAACATTTCAGAAATTGAAGTCTGGATGTAAAGTTTCTAGAGATTTGTTAATGCCCTCACTGTCCATGACGTGTTTCTATTTATTGGGATCCTGGTGCTGCTTTGCAGGATATCAAGCAAGAACAGTATAGTGTTATCAGTCATAACTGCAGTTTTTATTATTTATATGCCAGTTTTATTGAGATATAATTCACATACCATACAATTCAACCATTTAAAGTATACAATTCAATATTCTTGGTATTTTATGCAACTGTCACCACAATCCATTTTAGAACAGTTTTATCACCTCATAAACCCTGTGCCTATTGGCACTAACTTCCCATGTCCCCAAAAGCCCACCAACCCAGATTTGCCTATTCCGTACGTTTCATACAAATGGAATCATACAATATGTGATCTTTTGTGATTGTCTTCTTTCCCTGAGCATAACATTTCTAGATTCATCCATGTTGTAGTATGTACCAGTACTTCATTCTTTGTTATTGTCAAATATTATTCCATTGTATGGATAGAACATATTTTATTTATCCACTCAACAGTTGATGGGTATTTGGGGTTGTTTTCCACTTTTTGGAATGCTGCTATAAGCATTCATGTACAAGTTTTTGTGTGGAAATGTATTTTCATTTCTCTTGAGTATGTATCTAGAAGTAGCTTTGCTGGGTCATATGATAACTCTGTGTTTACCTGTTTTTATGGTAACTATATGTTTAACTGCCAGACTGTTTTCCAAAGTGGCTGCACTACTTGACATTCCCACCAGCAGTGTATGAGGCTTCCAATTTCTCTACATCTTTGTCAACACTTGTTATTATCTGTCTTTTGATTATAGACATCCTAATGGGTGTGAATTGGTATCACCTTGTGATTTTGATTTACATTTTCCTGATGGGTAATGACATTGAGCATCTTTTCATGTGTTTCTTGGCCATTTGTATATCTTTTGTGGAAATATATTTATACAAATCCTTTGCCCATTTTTAAAATTGCATTATCTGTCTTTTTATTATTGAGTTGTAAGACTATATTTATTCTAGATACAAGTCCTTCATCAGATATATACTTGCAAATATTTCCTCCCATTCTGTGAGCTTTTCATTTTCTTAAAGTTGTCCTTTGAAGCACAATTGCAATGAAGTCCAATTCATCTAATTTTTCTTTTGTCACTTACGTTTCTGGTGTCACATCTAAGAAGGCTTTGCCTAATGCAGGGTCACAAAAATGTACCTCCTATATTTTGCTCTGAGTTTTATTGTTCTAGCTGCTATATTTAGATCTATGATTGACTTTTAGCTAATTTTGTGTATGATGTGAGGAAAGGGTCCAACTTTATTCTTTTGTTTGTGGATATCCAGTTGTTATATTTGAGAACGATGCTCATTTAATCAAATATGACCATGTACTTTTAAGAAAGTAAGGTGTTAGACTTCATGAACTACTGCTTACAAAGCCCTGTTAGTTAAACTGACCTGGTTTACAGGGTTCCAACTTTCGAGGTGATTATGGAAAGTCAGATCCTGGTAGGCTCAAGAATCTTAGAAATTTTCGGGAACTGGAAAAGAGAAGAATTTGCCCACATTTATAGGTAGTGCAGGTGAAATCTGGTGGTGAGTTCTTACCTTGGTTTCCTAGCCTCAGAATAGCACATAACAAGAGGATTTTAAAAGTCCTTTCTGAGATTCCTCATAAAAACTTCCAGCAAAGCAAACGTAAGGCCTATATGGTAAAGTAGTATTCTTGCTGCACCTATGTAAATAACTGGGCCAAGTACACTAACACCAATCTTATTTAATAATCAAGAATAACCTTTTGAGATTTTTTTTTTATCAAAAGGAGACTGTAGAAAAGAATTGTGTTTAGTAGAAAATTATGCATTATCTATATATACCATATCCTTCTGTGTTATCAGAGTCTAGTTTTTCATAGTCTTTGAGCTATTTTACAACTCTTTAAAAATTGATAGACAGCTACATTCTGTCTTGTCTGGTGCAGTTTCAATTGACTTCCTTCCTCCCTCAGGAAGAAACCACTTTTGCCTCCATTTGCATTTCTATTCCTTTCCTCCATATAGATTTGTGTCATTTGACTTTTTTTTGAACTAGTATAACATCTGCCTCCTACCCTCATCGAATGAGTAAAGTAAAATCTTTAACACATGTTCACTTTTATAACTGCATGAGAATCAGGATTTTACCTTTTTTTAAAAAAAATTATCTTTCAACAGTATTTCAAAATGGGATGGAGATGAAATCAGGCAACAGAGAAAGGGACAAACCAAATGCACAGGTTTTGGATGTGTCTCATTTGGACAATGCATAGACAATGAACAAAGCCTCTGAGAGATTGACTTGCCCAAAGTGGTAGAACCAGAAAATAGCGATGAGATGAAAATGAAGGATAAATGATAATTAATGGAAAAAGAAATCAAAATAATCAAAATCATGCGAATGAATACTCAATCCCATAATGGTCTCAAATCCCCAAATGAAAAAACAAGAACTGTCTTTTCTTATCTAAGAGAGTGGCAAAGACATAAAAGAACGATACTGTCCAGTGCAAGCAAGGGGGTGGCAGGAATAGGCATGCTACTGCTTTGTGAGTGAGTGTGTAAGTTATAAACGCTTTAGGAGGTTATTTAGTAATATTTATTAAGATTTAAGTGCAAGTACTCTTTAAATCCACAGCTCTACTTTTACATATTTAATCAGTGAAAGACTTGCACAAGTATGTGATGACATATGTTCAAGGATGTTTCTTTCCAGTGTTGTTATAATACAAAAGTTTGAGAACACCCTAAATTTCCATCAATAAGGGGAAGCTTCCAAAGAAACTATATAGAATAACGCATTTTTTGTTTAAAAATCATATATATAAAGTAGTTATCTTTAGAGGGATGGGATAATGAAAGTCCTCCACTATACATTTTTTGTTTTACATGTTTGTATTACTTTTGTAACATGCAAAAATAATATTGTGAAGATATAAGAGAATCCAATCTTTTAAATTTGACGTGTAGCATCTTTTCCATTATTCCATGAAGGACCATATCATACAAATTAACTCATCTTTTCAGTGCACCAATGGAAACTTCTCAGCAGGAGTGGGGAGAGATGTAGAACAGCACTCTGCATTTGACCTACATGGAGTGGAGAAAGGTCATTACTCTCTGAGAAGATTTTCTGTGGATGTGCACAATATCCAGACGAGGATTTCATAAAGAACCACACACTCCACCCAAACCAATCATGCCCTTCACCCAACCAACTAACTAATGAAGATCTTTGGGTAATTCATGAGAATTTTACCTAAACGATTTTGAACAACTTACACACTATGGAATATGTGTGTATGTGTGTGTGTGTGTGTACACATGTGTGTATATACGTATACATATTTTTCACATTGGATATGACTAGATGTCTTTTGACTATAGCACCCATTGAAGAGTTAAGTTGCTAGATGATGACTCAATGCTAAATAATCTAAACAACCATTATGTAAATAATCACTTATGAATTAATATAATTCAAATGGAATTAATATACTTTAAAAAGTCATTTGTGGACTTAATTGATTTTGATATGCATATACTTCCAATTTCAAAATAGGCTAATTTGAAGTAGACCCTTTAGTAGGTGCATAGCATATTATCATTTTAAGAATTTAGGTCATAAATTACACTAAAATGCTATAGGAAATAGATTTGATCAGGCAACCAAACCAATGTCACACTTCACTATCTACAAATAGCACGGCAAATAATAGTAATTAACATTTACCACAGGCTTAGCACATTGAAATTACTTCTGTCAGTTGTACCTCCAAGCAACCAAGTAAGGCAGGTTATTATTATCTTGGGCTAACAGAGGGTAACATGGGCCACAAAGCAAGAAAATGATTGATTCCAGATAACCCAGGAAGTTAAATCCAGTATGCAGACCGATGTCCTAGAGGACAGCTCCATAACATTTTTAGTATTAGCAAAGCCACATTTTGGAGTCCTTTACTTTTTGTGAACAATTCTGGAGAAATAAATCGCACAAATACACATACAAATCCCTCAACAAGCCCGGGTATAAAGGCTGGATAACTTAATGGTCTTCAACAGTTTCCAGCCCAAATTTATTTGCTGTTCAATATACATAGTTTCCAATGGTTTCCTATTTACACTAAAGCTAAAACAAGAGGAAATATGTACATCATGGAACAAAAAGCACACGGGGAAGCTGTTTAAACTTCTTGGCAGGGGTGGTGTTTTGCTTTGTTATCCACGGTCTAATTCTCCTCGCATAGCTCAAGACTGGGCTCCAAGCTCAGTAAACAACCAGTGGATGGCACTGATAGAACGACAAGATGGAATAGATCACAAAGGGATATCGGAGACTCTGTTTCCCAGTAGGTCCGCAACAAATATTTATCTGTCTAGAGTGAATTATTGGTGTGGAGGCCATTGAGGCTAGACCACTAATAGATGGCACTTTCAAGACTATAATTCTTGAGAAAATATATTTTTCCCCTTCATGGTTGGCTATCTAAATGGTTAAATATAGCCTCTTCTGATACCATACTTGTCTGCCACCCTCCCCTCTAGAGAAAGTGATTTCTGAATAATCTCTCTTGTACGTGCATTTTAAAGGTGTGTAATTAACTGGTAACAGGTTGTTAGGTAGCTGATGAGGTGTGAACCAGCCACTAATTTGTTTTCTTTATTTACAACTTTCCTTGCTCTTGAAGATGACAGCATGGTGTTTTTCATTCCCTGCTTACTTCACCAGATTAAAAAGTGATTTGTGAAGCCATTTTTAATTCCTCAAATTCCATTAAAAAGGAATATCCAGGGGAGTCTTAATCAAGACATAATAGGCACTAAAATGTGATCATACAACAGCACTTCTAACATGGCCCTATTTCAGCTATAATGTTAAGGAGTGGCCTCCAGTTAACTGAACTCAGCCCTAACACTGACCTACAACTTCTGAAATAACCTCCACGCAGTTGCAAACATTTGCAGCTAACATACTGTATTGCTTTAGAATTTATCATATAACCCACAGGGATAATCTGTTACAAAATTATTATTATTGTATTATCCCCAAAATAGTTTGCTCTCCCTTCAAATTGCTTTGCCTCCTATTTAATAATACATTTTTTAAAAATCGGTTTCAGAAGAAATTAAAATAGAAACATAATGGAATGAGAATTGCTGAAAACACAAGACTAAAATACTGAAAGTGCAGCTGAAACAGAAATGGCTAAAGGCAGAATCAGTATGTAACCAAAAGGGGTAATTTGGAACCAGGGAGCATATTGAGTTATTGGTTGAATTTGAAAAGATAAATAGGAATAAAAATTGCGTCCTTGCATTTAAAAAAATATATAACCAGGGGCTGGCCCGGTGGTGCAGTGGCTAAGTGCGCACATTTCTCTTCAGCAGCCCAGGGTTCGCCAGTCCGGATCCTGGGTGCGGACCCAGCACCGCTTGTCAAGCCATCCTGTGGCAGGCATCCCACATATAAAGTAGAGGAAGATGGGCATGGATGTTAGATCAGGGCCAGTCTTCCTCAGCAAAAAGAGGAGGATTGGCGGCAGATGTTAGCTCAGGGCTGATCTTCCTTAAAAAAAAAAAAAAATATATATATATATATATATATAAACAAAAGTTAAGCTATACGATACATGAAAACATATGTCCAGAACTGCCCATATCCAACTGCCTGGGATAGATAGTTAAGAAACATGCAACAAAGCACAGACATTAAGCAAATGGCAACATTCTCCTTTCTATCTGTTAAAGCCTACATCAGTATCTCCATCTAGAACATTGTGGCCTCCAGGATACTGTTTTTAATTGCAGATATGTCTTGGAGCATCAACTCCTGAAGCTGCTACGGTGATCATTTTTGTATGCTATTAATAACCAATGCTTATTGAGTTCCTGATTTGCAGTAGGCACTGTTTTTTTTCTTGAAATTGTAATAACATTATATTTAACTAAATATATCCAAAATATTATCAGTTTAACATATGATTAATATAAAAATTATTAATGAGATATTTTACATTCCGTTTTTGTCCATACTAAATCTTCAAAATCCATTGTTTGCATTACATCACATCTCAGTTTGGACTGGCCACATTTCAAGTGCTCAACAGCCACGTGTTGGCTAGTGGCTGCTCCTCAGGGACCTTCCCCCGCCAACCACCAAAAGCAGCTTAGCCTCTCACCTTCTACCACATGACCTACTTTATCTTCTTGGCAACACTTATCAGCACCTCAACTTATCTTTGCTTCTGTGTTTTTTTGTCCCTCAAGGCAAGAACTCACTTTGAATGGTGTCTGGCACAGAGTGGATGCTCAATAAATACTGTCCCCGCCTGATCCATATCTAGGGGTGTAGGGCAAGCCCTGGGGCCCTCCTTTCACCCACTTCTGGAACTGCCCCCCGACCCACATGGGCAGCCCCTTGCCTTCCCTTCTCCAGGCTTATCCTTGGGATGTTAGTTTGCAATCGTGGACGTGACTGGGAGGACTCTGCTCCACCTCGGATTTCTGTGCTCCACCCACAGGGACTCCAGCAATGGACCATGGGGGACCCCACGGTGTGCTCCTTCCTCACCAAAGTGCTGTGTGCCAAGGAGGCCGCATGCTGCTCCAGGACCTTCAGGCCAAGGTGGAGCTCTTAGTGGTCAGTGGCCAAGCTCCAGACATGCTGCGGAAGGTCAGCTTACTGCTTCCCAGCAGGCACTGTTTTAAGTTGAAATCTCCACCACAACCCTAGAAGGAGGACTATTAGGGTTCTTATTTAATAGACAAGGGAACTGAGGCACACTTTTACGGTTAAAAGTAAGTTCCATAAGGTTACAGTGTTGGGGAAGTATATTTAAAAACAAAATCTGCCAACCCAGAAATCTCTCCACAAAGGTTAGAAAAGAAAGAAAACATGTTTTCTGTTTGTTTGTTTGTTTATCAAAGAAGCATTGAACCGGAATGTGATGGGCATCACAGGCAATGCGCTAAGAGATTGCAAAGACAGGAAGAAATCTCACATTTTTTTAATAGCCAAGCAGATACCTGTTACATACATGTTCTCAAGATAAACAACAACTAGTCCTCAAGTGAGAGAACTGGACGACACCTTTTGTCACACATTATTCGTCCTAACTTTACCTGGTAATTGGGGTGACCATCCATGTTAGCTACTTGACTTTATTCAGAGGAAAAACAAACTTCTCATACCCCTGTGACAGAAGGGTTTTGCAATGTGGAGCAAGGTGCCCACGAAAGTTAGGCTCCTGCCCTTCCACAGAAACTAGGGAACAGGGGTGCTATCTCCTATAACCTTTACAGTTCAAAAAGATGGCTCCCAGGTCCTTCAGAAAGGCACCCCTGGGTCATAAAGCTGCCAAAAAGCCTATCTAGTTTTCAATAGAATTTATATATATTTCAAAGAGAGGAGAAAGTACGATGAACAGTTTTCTAAAGTAAATACTTTAAGAAAAAAGAAGGGAGGGAAATCTCTTCCCTTATTTTAACGGGGAAGATTAAGCCTCCTATTTTTAATTTATATTTGTCCTCACAATAGCTAATACATGGTGGAATTAGAATTCAAGCCCAGATATCATTCTGCCTCTGTAGGCTTCCTGCTTGGAAGCCAACGGAGGGAGGAGATGCACTGAGGGAATTCACACATTCACTCACTGGATATCTATTAAGCATCTGCTATGTACCAGGCATTTTGCTAGGGATTCAGGGTACAATTATGAATAAAACAGACAAGAGTTTTGCCCTTATGAAACTTAGGGTCTAGGTGGAGAGACTTATATGAAGTAAGTAGTTTTCCAAATTAAACAAAATTAATGGAAATTGAGAATGAAAAGGACAGGATGCTTTGAGAGCATATTACAGAGGGAATTTGACCTAGTGTAGGTGGTCTGGAAGGCTATTTAAGTTGAAAACAGAAAGATTGATGCAGAGGAAGGGAAGACTACAAACAGATGATTTGAAATTTGGAATATTAAATAGTTTGGGAAGAATAAGATGAAAGAATTAGCATGTCACAATCTTTGAACGCTTATTCCGCCAGAGTGAAATGATAACTTTTGATATAAAATATTGTATCTTTGTCTTTGATTGACTTTGTCTTATATTTACTACCTATACCTAAAGCAGTTAAATTGTAGAAAACAGATAACAATGCAAATGTTTCTTGTCCTTAGTAATGCTAATAAATCTTTTTCATAAACATCCAAATAAATTTTGTCTGGTAGAGTTACAACTGATTTCCACCTTTTAAAAGAGATGATCCCTGGGACTGGCCCAGTGGTGCAGTAGTTAAGTTCACACGTTCCCCATCTTGGCAGCCCAGGGTTCGCCAGTTGGGATCCCGGGTGAGGACATGGCACCGCTTGGCAAAAGCCATGCTGTGGTAGGCATCCCACGTATAAAATAGAGAAAGATGGACATGGATGTTAGCTCGGGGCCAGTCTTCCTCAGCAAAAAGTGGAAGATTCGCAGTAGTTAGCTCAGGGCTAATCTTCCTCAAAAAAAAAAAAGAGATGATCCCAAAATATTACATTTTACTGCCTTATAGAAGATTAACCAATTTGCATCTATTAATTTTATTTTAGCATTTCTGGTAGCCTATATGTATGTCTGTTCTTCAAATTTTTCTTGGAACTGTTTTTAACATCTTACTAGTTCCTTTATCAATTAATGAGTTAAAGAAAATATTTGAGATGTTCATTTTGTGTTTGTGTAAGAGTTGTAGTTATACCTTTTTTTGAAAATTATAATTTAGCAAGTGTGGTATAAGGTCTGATATCATATGTCCAGGCAGAGGCTCTTCCTGGTTTGACAGTAATTAAAACAAATCTGTGAGCATCTTCTCATTATAGTCCTCTGTATAGATGTCACATGAAATGCTCATCAATCCTTTAAACTCTCTCTAAAAATCCTACTCCAAGAACTGTTACTACAAGCTTATTTTAATCCTAAGGAAACTCTAAATTTAACATGATCCAAGGGAAAAAAAATAAAAAACATAAACCAAAAAGCAAAAATAAACTTTACCAAAAAATGGGGCAGGCATAAAGAGAGCGCTTTAAACTTCCATAAATCCCAATCCAATTTTAGCCAACACTGAGAAAAATTACTATTTGGCTCACATCCCTTATTTTCTTTTACTCTCCAAGCACCTTCCCTCTTAAAATTTTAATGCAAGTCAGTGCACTGCCTGCCCTCCCCATCTCCTCTTAGCTAATTCTTCCACTCCTACCCCTCATGCTTTGCTTTTTCTTGCTTTTCATGGGTCACACTGCATTCCAGAGTTTGCTCCATCAGCATTTAAACCAAACAAAAGAGAATTCTGAAATTCCAGCCATCTCCTCCAGTGCTAACTCAGGGTCCCCTCCTTGGAAAAGAAGTAATCTCAGTTTGTTGGTTTTACTGCTCAGTCAGTAGTGCTCATTCTCTGAATAACATCGGTATTTAAGATACAAATAAAACCATATGAATATTTTGAATATTTGCAATCACACTGAAGTTGAAAAGTGGAATAGACAAAAAATAAGATAAAGTGTATCACTATGAACTACTTGTGTAAATAAGAAATGAAATAAAGTATTAAAGAATAAAATAGAAAAATACTATGAATAAAAATTTAAAATTTTAATCAGTAGTGCCCACTCTAACAGGATTTTAATTTAGTAGTGGAATGTTAAATAGCTTATTCTAAAATGATTTTTCTCTAAAATCTGAATTTGATATCATCTCTGTTTAAAATCCTTCAAATAGCTTCCCATGATATTTTAGATAAATAACAAAACTTTTAATAGAGTCATCCTATTTGTCTAGCTTCATCTTGCATGCATTATGCTTGCTCATGAATGAGGAGTGGAAGGAGGTGGAAGGATGGGAGGAGCAGGGCAAAAGATGTGTCAATAGCAAATTGCATCACTTCACCACCCCATCCCATAGTTACACCAGGCTAGTGTCTAAGACAGGTAAATAGCAATGTATTGTCTGGACGTCTCCAAATTCTACCTCTACTCCTTCTAAGAAGAGACATTCTCAGCCCTATAATCTGGAGCTTATGGTTGTGCCGGTTGTGGCAGGGTGTTCTGTTTCCTTTTGTCTCTTTAGGAGAGCCTCATCCATCGTGTGAGTGCATATTCAATGGGTCATTCCACAGACCCAGGCTTATGTGAGTGAGCAGGCCTTTGCCTCTTACTAAATGGAAAGAGTGCCTCAGGATGTTGCCCTGTCCAAGCCAGCCTAATTCCTAGCATTGAAATCACCTGTACTTTTAAAAAGTAATCCTCTTTTAAATAAAATGGATTTCACTTGGACACACTTTAGTATCAATTCGTTGATTAATGAATAAGCCCCAGTTGTTTTCTCAAGGCCACGAGGCCTTGTTTCTGCCTCCACGCAATTCCCACACACAAGGCAATCCTCACAACTCTCATTCCGCTCACGAATTTTCAGTGGAGACCAGGAGCCAAGGATACCTCTCGTCCACCACTCCCACAGAGACACAGCTTTATGGGTGAGTGTGTGACATATGTGATTAAAAAACTGCTGTCCCCCTAATCTGATATGCTTTGCTGGAAAATGAATCCTACTCTTAAGAAGTTTTAATCTATGGGAATAAAACCTAAGAGAAACGCATCGTAAATTGGGGGTAGGGGATGGGGGGTGAGGTCGGTGAGACCAGAGGGAAAGGGCTTAAAGATGGACTGTTGCTTAGCGACTTAAGCCTGGACAGGACGTCAAAACAAGGGGGCTTGAGAGGAGCTAGAACCTGGGAGAGGGGAGGTAGGCAGAGAGGGAGTTGCATGCAGGAAGGGAAGGCCTGTGGAGTACCCAAAACAGACTTATCCTACTTCACGCTTTCCACCAGAGCCAGTGCTATCCACTCTCAGGAGAGCGCTTCTGTGAACTTAGGTGGGAAAGGAATCTGTATCTTCCTGTATTTGAAAGTGTTACTGAAGGGGGGGGGGGGGGGGGGGGGGGGCAAAGCCTTCACCAGGCTGCCAAAGGGATCAGTGGCTCCAAAAATAGTTTAAGAACCTGAGTCTCAGCCGTTTTCTCATTATTATGTTCTTCCAATGCCATTTTTCCCTCCATCAACCTCCTCTTTAAAAACTTTTCCAATTTACTCTGAGAAAACTTTATATCCTCGCGAATCTCTGATACTGTTCTTAGAGGCACTTCTCCCTACAAACTCTGTCCTAGTTTGCAGGGACTTTGAAAGAATGGGCTATCTGGAGAAAAATATCCACAGACTGAGGTACAGCTAAGGACAAGAGCCCTACTTCAGTTTAGAACATAGTGGTGGACTCGTCGAGGGCATTTATGGTGCATTTAAAATCAGCAAAATATTTTACCAACTCACCCAACGACTTTTGCCCAGATGCCAAAGAATAAAGAAAAAACAGATGAAGGCATTCTAAACAGGATGGTGTACGGCCCTCCTGCCATTTATCTCGGGCTGCTCAACGCTAACCTCAATTCCTCTTCTCCCGGGAAGGAGTGTTTGTAAATTGCATCAAAATGATTCTAGACTATCTGGCAGGCTGGTCAGGCTGGACTCCTGGAAACAGAGAAGCTCTCATTTGTAATGTCATGTTGGTTTCTTATTATTTAATATGTCAGCCAAGGGAGAAAATGCCCAGATATCACAGCAGTACGTGATCAACTCTCTTCTTGTATGAAGGATTTCAAGAGGGAGATGATTACCTTGAGGTGCTTGATTATGAGAAAGAGGTGCATATCTGTCATCAGTAGCTCATAACTATATTTTTGGTTCACTTCCTGCTGCAGATGTTTTAAGCATTCTACTCCATATTATCGCAGTTGCGTAGTTTCAGATCTTAGTGGTAACACCGTTCAAAACACGTTCAAAATATTTTAGTGATTAGAGAGCAACTTTAAATTCTGTTTACCTATGCATTTTAGAAATGCTAGAAAAAAATATTTTCTGCTACACTCCATCAAGAATGTTCAAGAAGAAAGAACACAGTTTCTTTCCATTTGTTTCTAGACAATCAAATAATGACTGTTCACTTATCTAACACACACACACACACACATATATATATACTGGGCTAAAAAATGTCAATGCAAAATGCTTTTAGATACATCTACCATTTTTCGTATTTTCTTAAACTTTTTCATATTTAATGAACAATACTTATCCTAAGATGTGAATCTTACCTGAGAATATAACAAATCTCCGTGATTCAGGTACTTTAGTCTGTTGCTATCTTTGCTTTTATTGGCAGGTTTCTAAAATTTGAAGAATGTTTAAGAATTTAAGATGCTTGTTGATGAGAGATGATTAAGTTTCTCTTCCCTAGTATCGCGTTAACTCTTTCAGACTAAGAGAATCCTATTTTCTAGATTACGTTTTCTAATAGACTTCCCCAGTACCCTAGAACTGAGGTTAATGACATTTCAGGGAGTGAATGGGAACATTGAAGAGCTTTGTTAGAAGTCTAAAAATCGATCAAGAAATCACTCACTTATGAGTTGTCAGGTTCAGAAGACATTTGAATTCAGCCCAAGCTTACTGGTGAGAAGCTAGTAGGTTGCTCTCTTTTGAGAAGGGTATGATTTTTTTCCAGGACAACTTGATATGGTGTATTAAATTACTAACAAAAGTAGTACTCCTCAGCTCATGTTCCTTTGAGTAACATTCTAAAAGTGAAGGTATGCTTTGTATAAGGCAATATTCTTATTAAAAAGAGTGATATAGGGGCCGGCCCCATGGCCATGTGGTTAAGTTCACATGCTCCGCTTCCGTGGCCTAGGGTTTCGCTGGTTCAGATCCTGGGCATGGACGTGGCACTGCTCATCAGGCCACACTGAGGCGGCATCATACATAGCACAACCAGAGGCACTCACAACTACAATATACAACTATGTACTGGGGGGCTTTGGTGAGGAAGAAGAAGAAGAAAAAAAGAAGATTGGCAACAGATGTTAGGTCAGGTGCCAATCTTTAAAAAATAAATAAATAAATAAAAAGAGTGATATGAATATTATATTCCAGAGTTTTAAGGTTGTTGGGGTTGGGACGGAGAATGGGCCCCAGATGTGGTGGTAGTTGCTGCTTACACAGTCCAGGCTGGGCTTGGTGATTCTCTGGAGGATTCTGTTTTACATATTTTCAGGTAACAGAAATTAAAATTTGAGGAGGAGGAGATAGAGGAGAAGAAGCTAGGAGACTATCAGTGGACAGGCCCAGCTACATAGCTTACCACACAAACTAATTAGAGTTGTGAAACTTAGCTGACCTCTCCAGCCCATGCTCTGTCTGAAAAACATTAAGATCTTCCCTCCACCCACCCACAAGAAAATGATTTGTCACCTGGGGAAGCTTTCACCACCTATGAGAATCCCCTAAGTGAAGAAGAGAAAGTATTTTCTTTGAATCCTTCCAGAGAAGAGGACTTTGTTGGGCTTGTTTTTCTATAGGTTACATTTAAAAAACAATGAGGGGGGCCGGCCGGGTGGCGCAGCAGTTAAGTGCGCACCTTCCGCTTCGGCGGCCTGGGGTTCGCTGGTTCGGATCCCGGGTACGGACATGGCACCACTTGGCAAACCATGCTGTGGGATGCGTCCCACATATAAAGTAGAAGAAGATGGGCACGGATGTTAGCTCAGGGCCAGTCTTCCTCAGCAAAAAGAGGAGGACTGGCAGTAGTTAGCTCAGGCCTAATCTTCCTCAAAAAAAAAAGCCTATGAAAAATGATGGGGTTTTTTTGTTAGTATTTTAAATGTAAAATTATAATGTTGAATATAAAATACGTATTTTCAAAATCCCCTCCCACCAGAAAAATCAACACAAAAAACAGGTATTTCTCTACCAACTGACTTTAGAGTCAGAAATTTCCACATTAGTTCAATCTTTGGATTAAGACAACAAAGGGATTCCGTTAACGATGTAATTCAGCTACTGATACTTTTATGGACCTAGTGTATCAAATTGGTCCAAATCCCTGGTAGAGTTAACATTTGATGAGGAAACCAAGATGCATCCCAGGTAGGGCTGCTTATTGAGGGCAGCCTCGCACAAGGCACCACTAAACAGGATCCCAGGTAGCTGTGGAAAGAAGGTTGGCAAGCCCTGAAAAAGGGGTGGCTTGTGCCCTTTTTCCTTTACAGCTATGACATACGTGTGATGCCTGGAAGGCTTAACGGGGTTGTATGTGGCAGGCTTTTCTGCTTGTCCCTGAGGCTCCAGAATATGTCATCAGAGGCGGAGTAATCGGAACTCATTAATCAGGATTTATGACTCGCTACAAATCTGGCTGGCTCTTTTTTTTGTGCTGTTGGCTGTGTTTTGCTAAGTCAGTTTTCTGGCAGATGTGTAGCATGAGAGGCTGACTACCGTATTTGCCGGGACATTTACTGTCTTCTTTTTGACCACAGGGCTTACAAACGTCCTTTAGGCGAGAGAAAGGGCAAACATAGTGTGAATCATAAAGCAGAGAACTGACTGCAGGGCCTCCCCATGTTCTTGTGTGTCCTACTTTACGGAATAATACATTCTGAAAGTTTGAAGAAAACCACACTCTTGTAAATCAAATAATATTCTGCCATTGACTTTTCGCTTTTTTAAGATTTTTATTCCCACGGAACATAAATCTTGACTTCAAAACATCATAAAAATTCATATATTTAACAGGAAAATAAAACTTTATAATAAAATAGTAGCATCAAATCGTTAATGTGATTTTAAATACAATTTCTGTACACAATGAAAAAGTGGCTATTGTCATTGAAGAATAGGACAGAACACTAAGCGTTTTTTAAACATTCTCAAAGAACAATTGTTCTCAGAGTACAATTTCTTGTCTCAGTTTATTTAAATGATTAGTTTCCTTCCAGGAATTTTTAAACTAAAAGTAATAATGGGCAACAACAATAACAAAAACCCAAACCCAAACCAAACAACCGATAGCCTCTGACCTCCATTCACATTTGCTGCATGCAAAGCACTGTACTAAGAGATCTACATGGATTATCAAATTTTATCCTCACAACAACTTACTATTATTATTATCGCTGGTGAAGATGTCCTAGACATGCAGAGGTATGAATTTGAAGTGTCAATTAGTTGCTCTGTAGTATTTCTCAAAGTAGTATTTCTCAGATCACCTGTATCAGAACTACCTGACACCCTTGCTAAAAATTCATCTTAAGTGCCCTGAGCTCCCCACATGTAGAAATTCTAATTCAGAGTTTGAGGTAGTAATTTGGAATTTGCTTTTTAAGAAGCACTTCAGGTTAGTTTGGTATACAACAAAGTTTGAGAATCACTTGAGAATATTCATTTTTAATATACATTTTATACATATTTTTAAAATAGAAAAGAATAAGAAAGTAAAAATGGCACATAATTCTACTCTTGTCATAAAAATTAAAATGTACAGGGGCTGGTGGCCTCATCGTTAACTTAGCACACTCCACTTTAGCAGGCCCGGTTCATGGGTTCAGATCCTAGGCACGGACCCACACCACTTGTCAGCCATGCTATGGTGGCGCCCCACATATAAAATAGAGGAAGATTGGCACAGATGTTAGCTCAGGGCCAATCTTCCTCAAGCAAAAAAAGAGGAAGATTTGCAGCAGATGTTAGCTCAGGGATAATCTTCCTCAGGAAAAAAAAAAAAATTAAAACGTACATTAAACAATTCAAGGAAAACAAAAAAGAGATAAAACTTCTTGCCACACTCCTCATCACCAACACACACACACACACCCCCACATCTACACACACATGTGAAAATTCCCTCTCCTGTAAATAACCACTATTAAGTTTCTGGTTATCCACCAGAAAAATGTTAGCATGTATACACATATACTTTGTATTATGCACAGAAAGTGAATCATACTATGTTTACTGTTCTCCATCTTTTTAACTTACAACTCAATCTCTCTACAGAGCATATAGAGCCCTACCTCATTCTTTTAACCTGCTGCATAGCTGCATAGTACTTCATTAAATATAGGCACTAAAGTTTAGTACATTTCTTATTTATCCAGTTTTTTACTATTACAAACAATATTGCCATGAATGTTATACATGTAATACATATATGTTGACTATACTACCTCTTTCCGACTATAAATCAGGTATTAAAGTTACTATGTAGAGACGTCTATGTTTTTGAGAGCCTTGAGATTCTTCTCATTTCTGCTAGACTGAAAGGAAAGATTCTTAGCAAGAATAGTTCACATTAAAGCCGTAGTTAGTGCTTTATTTGAGTTAAACTTAATTGTAGAAACACACACTCCAATCATTTGTTACCTTAACAGGACCATAAATGCAAAAAAAGGAAATTACTAAATTGGAATATGGCAAAATGGAAGACAACAGCAAACTTAGCAAAACTGTAAGAAGGTAGGATTAGAAAAGACCCAGAAAGTAAAATTTAACTGAGTAACAGAGTTATTAGAAGGAAGATTATTCAGGCAGCAGTGATTATTTCAAAAATACATAGTAAGTTATTTCAGTGCAACTTAAATGTATTCATTTGTTCAGTCATTCATCTATTCAATAAACATTTAATGTCAGGCACTGTGCTGTGTTTGAGGATATATGGAGGGAAAGACATAGTTCCTGCCCTCAATCAGCTTACTGTCTATGGAAATACAGAAACAAAAATAATCAGTTTCTTTAAAAAAAAAACAAAGATGAAAAAAAGTGTTCCTTAGGAAGTCAGGGATGTTTTTGGAGAAGAGGTTTCCAGGTGGCATAGAGGAAGTAACACGTGCAGTCATTGAGGGTTATAGGAGCAGAGCGGGTTAGAAATCAAAGTGTAGTTCATGTTGCTGGAGTGGAAAGTGCAAGGTAAGAACTGTGGGAACGAGAAATGAGACTAGATAGGAGATGATTCTAGATAAGGATGTGGGGCCAGATCATGAAAGATCTTATTTGCCATGGTAAGGAGCTGAATATTCTGTGTGCAATAGGGAGCAGTCAAGAATTTTGAATGAGAATATAACACAATAAGATTTACAGGTTTAAAAAAAATCCTTGGGAAACTGGGTGGAGTTGAAGTAATTTAGCTCATGGATAATAAGAGCCTGATGAACTGCAGCAGTTGCGTTGGTAGGCCTGGAGATGACAGGAGTCTTCATAGGTGGAACCAATAAGTCTTAGCAATTGATTGGTTGGAGAGAGGAGGAGGAAAGAGGAATTTATGATGTTGCTAAAATTTCTGGCTTGGGCAAACGGGTGTCTTGGTGGTATCATTCTTTGAAACAGAAATTAATGAAAGGAGAACAGATCTTTCTAGAATCTCTTTCAGATCTTCTCAACCCTATCGGACCCAACACACTCTTCTTTAAAAAATTGGTAACATCTCCTGAATACTCCCAAAATTTATAGATAATATAAACTATTTATATATATATAATTTTAGAACTTTAACACAGTGGCCCAACAGTAAGATAAAATATAAATAAAAGGAAAGTAATTGAGGAAAAATATCTATATCAATATGTACATGTTCAGGCACGACTACATAAAAGCAGAATGAAGTAGTCAGATATTTGGAGCTATATGTGACGTCACTGTCAGGGACCCAGCCTCCCCTGTGGAACAACATACCACTCTACTGCTGTGTCCCAAGGTTGGAAGAGAGCTCATCTTGGTTGCAGTATTGGAGAAGGCTTCATAACGCTGGTGACATTTCAGTTTGGCTTTTAAAGGAAGAACAGAATTTTGAAAGGTAGAACTAGAGGAGGAAGAAAAGATCGTTCCCAATATAGAGAAGGGTACAAATAGGGCATAAGGAAGGAAAATGCAGGGTGATCTTTGGCTTTAACTATGGAGCTGGTGTATAAAGCTGGAGAAGTCCATCTGGCTAGTTCAGAGAGGGCCTTGAAATTCTACCAAAGAATTTAGACTTTAACCATCTCAGTTGAATTTTTAGCCTGCTTCGGGAAGTTATTTGCAGTAATCATCAGCATGAATAATTTTATTTTCACACAAATATTGAACAGATCATCTTTAGGCTAGCCCTGCCCAAATTATCTCCAATTCCAAAGTAATGAAGTACAGATAAATGAGATTTTATTGTCCAAATTGATAAAGCTGCATTAAAGAGAGTTTGAAGGTAATGAGTGGATATAAAAATAGATTTCATATCTTTTCATATAATGTCAGGCTTGAAAGGATCAAATGAAGTATTTTGTGCTTTTTCTTCTGGATAACAATCTGAGAAGAGGACATTGATAGTCTCTGCTGGCAGTGATGTCAGAAGAAGAGTAAAAAGCACGTAGATTGTAAGTGCCAGCCTGAGAGAAGAGAATGAATTCCATTAACAACTTCCCAAAGAAGATGCCATGTTCACATCCTATCATTTAAATCACAAAAGTTTTCTTTTTAAAATATAAAACTGTATTACATAACCATATTTAACAGTCCTGAGGTTTGTTAATTGTCCTTGCTAAAAGATAATGAGATAAGTTTCATTCAAGCAATATTCTTCTGAGAAAAATTAATCTCTCTTATTTTATTTTATTCCATTTTATTTTTTGCTTGAAATGTCATATAGATTTTCAAAGCCTTGTCTATCTCTCTTCAATTGTCCATTTGGCTAAGGAATTAGCCCCCATGAAGCAGGAATAGAACAGCTTAAACTACTTCCACATATTTTAAATCTCTTAAATAATTAAGATATAACTGATGGTGGCCAGGCTGCAGTCGAATTCCATTTCATCCTATCCCACTATAATGTAGTTTAAGTTTGTTTGGTGGTTGTTTTTTGCTTCTTTTTTGATCCTACAGGGAAAAGCTTTTGGTGATTGAACTGCTGTATCTAATAGTACCTATTCTAAGGCAATGACTTTGAGATATTTCATGTCATTTTTTTCGTATGTTTGAAAAAAGAGAATATATAGAATTCCCATGCTAGCCTCACCACTGACAAAATTAAAAAGAATGAAAATGAGTAGGGCTTAAAACTTGCTCTCCTTGGTCCCAAAGTGACTTTTAATTTCAAGACACTCAGAGCAGAGGGCCCAAAACTAAGCTAAATCGGTTCCTTACATGGAAATCAACAGGTGAATAGAGTCAACACTGAAGTATTGTAGCATCTTGTACTTCAGCTCAGGAACACCAGGTAGCTTCCATCTTCCGATGGCAAATCTAATTGGTGGCAGGAATTTAGAGCAGGGATCTGCAAAGTACAGCCAGTAAACTACAGACTACTGCCCATAGGCCAAATCCAGCCAGCCATCTGTTTTTGTAAATAATGTTTTGTTGGAATGCAGCCATGCTCATTCATTCCATATTGTCTATGGTTGTTTTCACCCTAGAATAGCAGAGCTGAGTAGTTGCAACAAAAACTGTGTGGTCCACAAAGCCTAAAATATTTACTGTCTGGTCTTTTACAGAAAATGTTTGCTGATCCCTGGAAGACTGCTGAGGCCTCAGCTAGTCTCAGAAGGAAAGAGTGCTATGATTGATTTTTCTTATGTCTGCTAGGTTCATGGAGGAGGAGTGCCGTATATTTGCCAGCCCTGCTCGCTCCCCTTCCCAGAAGTAAGAACAGCATGATGTGAAATACGAGATGTAAAAGAGTAGATTTAGCACCAAACCCAAAGCCTGATTACCTCTACCAGAAATGGGAGGACACTGAATAGTATGCCAAAAACGGTAGCAACAAGGCAGAACGTGATGTCAGGGAAAGGAGACGGCTTGTCACCAGGGATGATAGAAAACTTATGAAACCAAATTTACCTTTCAAAATGTAAGTGCCTTAAGTTTAGTTTTCTATGGATCAAATTATGCTCATTGGCAATATAGAAAATTTGGAGGTAAACTCTGAGCTTATTGAAGAGAAGGAAACAGGGCATAGTGGTAGGAAATAATTCACTTTTCCTTGAAAAAGCGTGGCTCTTTCTTCTGCACCATCCTTCATATGCATACACATATACTCACAGCCTCAGTCCTCCCCATCTCACAAAGTTGGCTGATTGCCTATGAATAATGATAATAATAATAATAATAACATACTGAGATGTGGCAGCCAGAGCTGGAATATAAAGACAATCCTTATCTAGTGGCCAGTAGTATTTGTTTGAAGTGAGCTTAAATACAGTACTTGTAAGTGAACAAAGGGTATACATATATACATATATATATATATATATTTTTTCCCACTACTCCTTGGATCCTAAGGGTTTATTCCTATACCTCATAGAGTCAGAATAGAATCCAACGAAAGACAATCTAGAAGTGTCTGAAGATTTTTAGAATGTGCTGTTAGGGATGCTTGTCATTTGAAATTCAAAAACCTCAATTTAGGACAAGATACAAACAATCAATTGATTGGCAAATTCACAAAATAAGAGATGTTTGGTAGTCATCAGCATATCTTTAGGAAGAAAACAGCCAAGTAGGTATAATTTATTTCTTTGACACACCGACAAAGAAGCAGCAATAAATATAGTATATCCAGACTTCAGTAAGACTTTTGATACCATTTCACATGACACTGCTTTTCAACAAGCTGGTAATACATAGTTTGGATCACAGTGCTGTCAAGTGGTTGAAGAGTTGCGATCAAAGAGTAGCTATCAGTGACTCCTTGTCATCCCAAGGACATTTATCAAGTGGTGTCCATCCGTAAGGGCTGGTTGCGGGCCAGTTATCCACAGGGTGATGGAAGTGAGTGTAAGTTCAATAAATTTGCTGATAGCACCAATCTGGAGCAGCTTCTTACACCTGGCAAGACGGGAATGGCTTTCAATGACCTTGATTAAGTTGGGTTGGTAGAGCGGGACAATCTCAAAGCCAGGATGCCAGGCCAAGACACAGCGGGCAGATTTTCTATGCAGGAGGGCTTATGGCATGTTG
This sequence comes from Equus quagga, assembly GCF_021613505.1. NCBI lineage: Eukaryota > Metazoa > Chordata > Mammalia > Perissodactyla > Equidae > Equus > Equus quagga. The sequence continues at coordinate 94,358,782 of NC_060274.1, forward strand.
CAGTAAAATTCGGCAGTGTTTTATTTCCAAAATTTTCTGAGGCACTATAATTAATTAACAACTCCCCATGACGCCACATGGTTTAGAGCTACTTTTATTACACTAGTTTCTTAGTTTGCAAAATGGAGACTCAAAGACTTGTATTGCAATATTCTTTTAAAATTTAAATAACCATTGGGAAGTTCCTGACAGATACTGGATGCTCCATGTTAGTTTTCTTCTTCCTCCCAGTTTTCCCACCCTTGTTATAGTGGGACCAGCACTGAGAGGGAATAGCCTTGATTATATTACAGAAATTTGAAAGGAAAAAAGGATCTCCCATGACACAAAAATATTGCCATTGAACCTTAAATTACCCTCGAGCATATCAAAATATTATCCCTTAATAATATTTTAACCATCAAGTAGAATACTTTTGCAAGAATGTTTCAAAATTTTCCTAGTGGTTTTAAGAGTTTTAAGAAATTTTACCTTTAGCAATTATGGGGAGCAGAGAATATTGCTTCCTTTACTTTGTGGATCTTACAAAAGATTAGCCCCGTGTGCATGGTGGGCACTCAAAGGATGCTTGTTTTATTTGCGTTTTACACGGTCAGAAGGAATGAGTTTTAAAAAAATCAATGCTTTATAATAACTCTAAAGCAGGTGTTCTTAACTCCTTTGGGATTAGACATTCCTTTGAAAACAACGAAGGAGTAACAAGAGCCAGTGAAACATCTAGAACACAGTTTTACTTATAAATTCTTATCTAAGCCTAGGTAGAGAAAGTCGAGATAAGTCTTATGTTGTATTTCCATTAGTAATGTAGCTGGACAGACTCTGGTACCTGGAGCAGTCGAGTGGCAGGTTAAGCAAGGAGAAGGCTGGTGGGTATCCTGGGTCAATCTCTTTCAAAAATAAACTCAAAGATGTCCTCAATTGTAAATGTTTTCTGCTTGTAAAGGATAAGATAGAAAGGTTCCTTCTCCCAATTCCTTAAATTCAACTGGGGGAAATAAAGAACCACTGTCAGAAAAGAAAGTTTCTGACATTTAACATTCCTTCCCCTATCCTTACTCTTGGCTTAATTGCTTTTATTTCATTGAAATAAATTGGCCAGTCAAAAGAGAGCTTCCCCAGATTCCCCCCACCAAATCGACCAAACTATTTACATTTATACTCAAAACTTCACCTTCTTTCCTATCTAATTCCAACTTTACGCACTGATTCTATTCCCTCTCATCCTGCCTAATCTGTTGCCCCCTCCCCTTTTGGATCATTCCCATCAGGTCACATGCATATCATTAAGTCTCTCACCCTAAAAATACAAAAAACCCAAAAAACACTTAGAAGAATCCTCCTTAGATTCCTCTTCTGCTAACGTTGCCACAACTCTATTCTTTGCTCCCTTTTACCTAAAACTTTGAAAAGAGTTGCCTATATCTTTGCCTACACTTCCTCTCTTAAAGTCACTGTTGAGTAGACTCTAATTAGGCTTTTGTTCCCTCTACTGCACTCAAACTCCTATTAGGTTTTAGGTAGGTTTTAGGTATTAGGTCCTAAAATCTCCACATTGATAAATCAGTGATTAATTTCCAGTCTTCATTTTACTTGACCTATCTGTTGATCACTCCCCCCCTTATGTGAAACATTTTCTTCACTTGTCCTCCAAGCTCCAACTTTCTCTGGGTTGTTTTCTACCTCACTGACGTCTCTTCCTCAGTCTCTTTGGCTTGATGCAACTTCTCTTCTGAACTCTAAACGTTGGAGTGTCCCAAGACTTTGTCCTCAGACTTCTCTTCAATTTCTATATTTACCCTCTGGGAGATTTTATCCAATCTCATGACTTTATAAACCACCTAAACACTGACAATTCCCAAAAACGTCTTTAGCTGAGAACTTGCCCCTAATTCCATACTCATATATCTAACTGCCTTCTAGACATTTCTGCTTAGATGTCTAATTGGCATTTCAAATGCAACACCTCCCAAACCAGATCCTTGCTCCACTCCCCTCTCCCACTAATTGCTCCTCTCCCAGACTTTTCCACCTCGATAAAGTCAATTCCATTCTTGTAGTTGCTCATGTCAAAAAACAGGCAGTCATCCTTGACTCCTTTTTGTCAGTTTTCTCAGCTCTACCTTTGAAATATATCCAACTCTACTGTTCCCACTATCATCGTTTCCTGGTAGAATTATTGCGGTAGTCTCCAACTGGTCTCCCTCTTCCACCCCTTTCTCTCTCTAACCCTTGCACATTTTCTACATACACTCATACTCTAGTCTCCAGAGTAGCCTAAGGGAGTCTACTAAAGCTTGGGTTCAGTTATGTAAGGCTTCTACTCAAAACACTCCATTTGGTTTCCATCTCATTCTGAATAAAGTCTTCACTCCTTTCCGTGACCCACAAGGCTCTACACAGTCAATTCCTAGGAACTTTTCTGGCTTCAGCTCCTACCACTCTCCCATGCTCACTCCTTTCTAGACACACTGCCCTTCTTGTGTTTCTCTGATACCCTGAATACATTTCTGCTCCACAGCCCTTGCCGCTCTCAGTGCCTAGAACTCTTCCCACTCATAAATCTGCATCACTCTCTCTTTCACTTCTTTAGGTTTCTACTGAAATGTCGCTTACTCCAAATACCCTATATAAAATCACATACACTCACCTTATCCCATCACTCTCCATCCTAAAGCAGGGTAACTGCTGTAGTTTAATTCTTCCCACTTATCGCTATCTGACTAATATAAATATGCTGTCATATCTTTCCTTCCATTAGGATATAGATTCCATGAATGCAGGAATTTTTGTCTCTTTTATTGCTTTATCCTCAGCACTTAGAACAGTGCTTTGCACAGAATAGGTACCCCCAAAATATTTGCTACATAAGCACTGTCTATTGCAATTGCTCAGGAGAGCAACCTTTGCTTCATGAGATTGAGCTGAAACTAAGATTACTTGGAATTCTTTAAAAATCAATCTACAGGGGCTGGCCCCGTGGCCGAGCGGTTAAGTTCGCGCGCTCCGCTGCAGGCGGCCCAGTGTTTCGTTGGTTCGAATCCTGGGCGCGGACATGACACTGCTCATCAAGCCGCGCTGAGGCGGCATCCCACATGCCACAACTAGAAGGACCCACAACAAAGAATATACAACTATGTACTGGGGGGCTTTGGGGAGAAAAAGGAAAAAATAAAATCTTTAAAAAAAATAAAAAAAATAAAAAAAAATCAATCTACAACACTCACAATTTTCTCTAGAATAATCCTATAAAATAAGTGTGAATTCTTATTATTGTTTTTTTTTTTGAGGAAGATCATCCCTGAGCTAACATCTTCCAATCCTCCTCTTTTTGCTGAGGAAGACTGGCCCTGAGCTAACAGCCGTGCCCATCTTCCTCAATTTTACATGTCGGATTCCTATCACCACATGGCTCGATGAGTGGTGCCGTGTCTGCACCTGGAATCCAAACTGGAGAACCCAGGCTACCGAAGAAGAACATGCGACCTTAACCGCTGCGCCACCGGGCCGGCCCCAGTGTGAATTCTCATCAAGACTTTTTGTTGTGGATGTTATTTCTACTAAAACACAAAAATGGCTTTGGTAATATATTAGTTAGGGTTAGGGTTCTTCAAAGAAACCGAACCAACAGGATGTATATATAGAGAGAGAGTGACTTATTTTAAAGAATTGGATCACGTGATTGTGGAGGCTTGGCAAGTCCAAAATCTGATGGGGGAGGTTGGCAGTCTGGTGACCCAGAGAAGAATTTAGTTCAAGTCCCAAGGCAGTCTGCTGGCAGAATTCCTTCTTGTTCAAAGGATGTCGGTGTCTGTTCTATTAAGGCCTTCAACTGATTGGATGAGGCCCTCCCACATTATGGAGAGTAATCTATTTTACTCAAAATATGCCAGTTTAAATGTTAATCTCATCCAAAAAACACCTTCATAGAAACATCCAGAATAATGTTTGACCAAATATCTAGGCACTGTGGCCCAGGTAAGTTGATACATAAAATTAGCCACCATAGGTAGGTTATTCCAAATAGACATATTTTGGATTTGCCTGCTTTGTGTCTGCTTCACTTACCCATGAGCTCCCTAGGCACACTGGTTTTCGGGAGAGTAGGTGATTGATAAATGTGAGGTGACTTTCATACAATGAGGCCAAAGGAATATGATGAATGACAATCAAAAATTTACTTTCACCATTAAAGGGTCTCCATCATGTTGGGGAAACTCTTCAGCTAAATTGTCCGATCAGTTGCTGTAGTAAACAAGGTCATACTTGATTATTTATACCTTTTAAACAAACTAAGAGGTGAGTATGGAAAGTCTTCCAATATCAACACTTCCGCTCAAGGCAGCCCAACAGAATCCAGGATCTTTGATTGATGATGGCCTAGAACATCAATCTTATATACAGCTTTTCTGGACTGGGAGGAAAGTGTGAAGCCATAAGCATCGGGAGAAAGTCTTAAGCCCCACAAAATGTCCACAAAAGAGGCTTGTGGTCATTATAAACTGTAAAAGTTTAGTAACTGTTGTAATCTGTACAAACTACTTGGGTTTGGAGATCATTGTAAATACGTAGACTCCCAAATAAGAGGGTGTGTGTGCGTGTATGGTGGGCATATGCCTTTCTATTTTATTGGAAACAGTGCTCTTGAATAGTGAGCACTGGTGCCATGTGTTATTTTGTAGTTAACCCCTAAAAGGTGAGATGTCACAGGATGAGGCAATGGTTTGTAGTCATTTAATGTGCCAACATAGATTTGAAAGTCAATAAACGCTTGACAGTAAACGACTAACTGAATAAATCATTTTAAAGTCTGCCCGTGGATGAATCTAATCTCATGAACTGCATTTCCCAGCAGTTGATACAGTGTTTTAAATGGCTGTCTTTTGTCAAGGAAACAATTTGAGTAACCTTTTAATAGACTTGAAGCTCTCCGTCTGTTTTTTGTATAGATTCAGCAAGAACTATCCAAATACGGGGTCAAGAAAATGTTAGTAGTAAGAATACAGCTATCCTAATAGATTGACACTAGTAACTCTAATTTCATATTTCTACTTTTTCACTTGGATCTGGGATAAATTGTAATGCAGATATCAGCTGAGGTCATCCTGCCCTTACGGATTTAAATAAAATTGGCTCAAGTTTCTTTGTTCTCTGTCCTGTGGGAAGTCTAACGCTCTCCCTATTGTCACAAAGGTCTTAGAGCTCAAGTTTCTATGGACATATTTGCTCCGAGTTCCCACTTCTTCTGGCCTCAGTGTCACTTTTGCCTGACCCCCACGCCACCCCGACTCCTCTTTTCTCTGCCGTGTACTGACCCAGATGTGGCCTACAGCCCCACTTCCTTCTTGAGAAAAATCACACAGATGAAGCACGTGAGTGTGTCGTAGGCTTTATCAAAGAATTGGAGAAACAGAGTGGTTAAGTCACAGCAGGGCAAACAACCTAAAATATATTCAGCTCTAGCCACCCAGGGTGGCTTTTTCCTCTTGTATCTCCCACACACACCTTTGTTCCTTCCATTCTCCGCATTCCCTCACCGCTCAATTTCTGTTATTTCTTATTCAGAGCAGTTCAGTCTTCTTATAGATCATACCCTCAGGGCCTCATCTTCCCTCTGAAAGTATCTTTCAGAGAATAGCCTTAAACCCACAACAGCACCACTGCCTAAAGAGCCATGCCAGCCGTTAAAATAGTTTTTTCATCCGTATCTGAAAAGGTGACACAGGAAGTTCCAATTCTAAATCTCTCTCTCTCTCAATTTGGATCTTCATGAACTGAAGGACTTCCTATAGTTTTTTGCACTTTCATCCTTTTCCTAACTCCATGGTAAGCATGACCTTTTAAAAGTTGAATGTCCTCTTAAAAATTCTACATTTATATTCTTATACCGGTAAGTAGATCATGGTGTAAACTCTTTGTAAGATGAGAAGCAGTTAGTGCATCTGAGCTGATTTATAGACAGAGTTTTATTTCCTAAATATTACCTATCCTACCATAACAGTTCTCTGCTTACATTATTTAAATCATTCTATGTCCAGAAAACTAGAAAGCAGAATCTCAGTGTCATACTGGAAAATTCCAGAAACATCAAATTCTAAAGTAAAGATGCTTGAATTTGAACATCCCGTAGTACGTGATGGCTGTTTGGAGCCCTTCAGCAGCATCACTAACAATTAGTTATTGGTAAATTCAAAGACCTTAGTTGCTAATAGTTCCTCAAAATAACTCTTTTTCACTGGAGCATAAAGTACATTTTAAGAAATGACTTGGTGGAACATTTGGATCCAGATGGAACTTTTAGTTCCTCAGAGAATTCATTTCCTTTATTTTGGCAAAAATACATTTATGTGTTCTCTGTGTGCCAAACTCTGTGTTAAGTTAAGCTGTACATAAATTAAATAATTTAGTTGTCACCACCGCCCCATGCGGTAGCTATTTTTATCTCCATTTCACATATGAGAAAATTGAGATTTGAGAAGGTGCAGTACCTTGTCCAAGATCACAAGATACTAGGACAGGGACTGGCAAGAGACAGCTGGCACACAGAAACGAGATAACTGAGGAGAGTTTAATGAAGGAAGTGTTTGTCAAGGTGTGGGCAGGTACAAGCAGGATCAGCAAGGGATGGTGAAGCACACAAGAGCTAGCAACAGTGGAAGCCTTTACAACCCCTAGGCCTCCAGGGCCCAGGGGAGGAAGCACTCATTGGAACCTGGAGAGACCCGTAGCCATGAGGGAGGAGATACTCAATAGAAGCTATAATCTCAGGTAGAGGAAAGCAGATACTGCCAAACTCTGGCCCAAAGGGGTGGGAATGGACAGAATAAATTTCTCGACTCTCATCACACCCTCTGATCTGCTAGTGCCTTCTATTGGCCAAACTCAATCTTAAGGCAGAAGGCAAAGGCACCTGTGTGATACAGTCCATAAAGGTGAGCCTCCTTTAAGAGTAGAAACTTAATGAATGTAAACCTCTCTTCCTCTCATATTGTGCATCATGACCTCCCCAACACATGATCTAAAAATCCCCAAGTTGTAATGTTGAAAAAAGGGCCACAGCCTTGTCATCAAACCAACAGGGCTTTCATCAGGTTGTGCATGATTTGGAATGTAAATCTCTAAAGAGTAACAGCTGATGAAAGTAGACTTCAGTAATCCTATAAACTCTTAATTTTCTGTGTTTTGATAAAACAGGAGCACTAGCAGGTCATACTATGATAGTATGGACTGAATGTTTGTGTCCCTCAAAATTCATATGTTGAGGGGCCAGCCCCATGGTCGAGCAGTTAAAGTTCCACGCACTCTGCTTTGGCAGGCCGGGTTCACGGGTTCAGATCCTGGGTGCAGACCTACTCCACTCATCAGCCATGCTGTGGAGGCATCCCACATACAAAGTAGAGGAAGATTGGCACGGATGTTAGCTCAGGGCAAATCTTCCTCATAGACACAAAAAAGTCATATGTTGAAATCCTAACCACCAATGTGATGGTGTTAAGAGGTGGGGCCTTTGGGAGGCAGTTAGGTCACGAGGGTGGAGGCTTCATGAATGGAAAGACATGAGAGAGCTTGCTTCCTCTCTCTCTGCCCTCCACCATGTGTAGATACAAGAAATCAGTAGTCTAGAACTTGGAAGAGGGTCCTCACTAGAATGTGACCAGGCCAGCACCATTATCTCAGACTTCCAGCCTCCAGAGCTATGAGAAATAGATTTCTATTGTTTATAAGCCACCCAGTCTATGGTACTTTGTTATAGCTGCCTGAACTAAGACATACAGTACATACCATGAGCCTGGCATACTTTTGTATAGAGGCCTGTGGTATGCAGAGTAATGACCTAAAGGGGCCCACATCCTAATCCCCAGAACCTGTGAATATATCTTACATAGCAATAGGGACTTTGCAGATATGGTTAAAGTTAAGGACCTTGAGGTGGAGAGTAATCTGGATTATCCAGGTGTATCCAGTCTACTCACATGAGTCTTTAGAGCAGAGAACCAGTCTCAGCTGCAGAAAAGCAGAGACACAGCAGCGTGAGAGGGACTTGAACTCCTCTTGCTGGTTTTGAAGATGGAGGAATGAGGTCAAAAGCTGAGGAATGTGGGAAGCCTCTGGAAGCGGGAAAAGGTAAGCAAACAGATTCTGCCCTGGAGCCTCCAGAAAGCCCTGCCAACACCTTGATTTTAGCCCAGTGACACCTATATCGGATTTCTGCCCTACAGAACTGTAAGATAATAAATTTCTCTTTTTTTAAGCTGCTGAAGTTGTTTGTTAGGGCAGCAATAGAAAACTAATACAAGGCCCTTCTTTTTGTTTCAGGGTCAAAAGAAAGCCTCTCAATATATAAGTTTCTGGATGTATGATGACAGACACCAAAGGTTCAACAGGCCCCAAACATCAATCTTTAAGCACTGGATCTATTTAAGGTTTAGGTAGAAGCTATGTGGTTGCATACCAGTGTTACGTGAGAGTGGATTGATGCTTCACACAGTTGTTTTTTAAATATCTCTGCCTCATCACTGAAAAAGTTTTGTTTTGGGTAGCAGTGAAACAGGGGAGAACAGGCTTTGAAAAATGGTCCCACAGCTAGTAGCCTAACTCCTGGATGTGTAAGTAGAAGAATAAAACTCTTTAAAAAACCACCAAGTCAACCTTCAGTATACAGTACCCCATTCTGCACCGTCATTCTCTGCGGGATTCCCGATCACTCTGTATTCACCATGGAGGTAATCAAACACTGCTCCTCAAACACCAGATGACTCTAATCGCTGTCTGTAGCCACACATGAAGTAGAAATGGAGGTGTTTAAGCTTAAGCCACCTGTGCCCGAGGGGTTACCATAATAAGGATAAGAGCGGTTTAGGGAAGACCCAGTTATCCAGGTACTAACCCTAATTCTCCTCTCCTTTATGCACATGTGAATGGAGCCCTCCGGCCTCAGTGCACTGAGAGGTAACAGCCGCAAGGACATTCTGGTGCTTTGGCAACTGCAGAACCTTCAAAGCACAATTCACTCCACAGATGGAAACTCATTTCCAGATCCTTTCCTTTGGCAAGTGGCACCACCTGAGGAGGATGAGAATCTGCCTTTATATTAAGCTTCCTTTGTTATTTTTGCTTCAGACACGATTTCTGAGTTTGAAGTTCCAGGAGTTTAGATGAAAAGAATTTTGGAGTTAGTTAAGTGGGGGGGCTGGTCACCACGTGAGAATGCCTGTTTCCAATCTCACAGAGTGCCCACATGCTGAGTGGCTGAACAGGCAAAGGCCACAGAAAGAAAACAAGAGAATCAGCTGCGTCGGGATGGGGGCTTGGAGTCCCACTGATATTGACGCCTATTTGGTTTTTATTTGTAATCAGTTTCTCAAGGGAGAAAGGGGAAATGTGTCACCCCTACCCCAACGTTGTAGCATTCCCAGCAGGGCAAAGTGCAGGAGCATCCTGCAGAGAAACAGAACAGTGAAACCTATAGATTGTTGCTGGTTTCCTCTGCAAAGGATATTGTGTTTAAATCTCATTTCTGCATCCTTTCAAAAACCTTTGGTAATGAGCATCCCTTTTGCAACTATGGCAGGCAAACTGGAGACCAGTTCCGGTATGCTAATGCTTATGCCAGGTATTTTTGTTACATCTCCAAAAATAGCTTTTGTTAACATTTCTCAAAAAGTTTCTCTACACAGGTCCACACCTGTTGATGATTTTCTCACACTTTTTTGGTAAATATTGGAAATGAGCTTGTGCTTCTGCATGTTTGCGTAGATGGAGTAGAAATAACATGTCACTTCTCTGGTCTTTAAAATAATTTTTGCATTTGTGGACAGATCAAGTGTACTTAAAAAATTCTGAAATAGTTATAGAAGACTCACAGGAAGTAGTAAAAATACTACCACTATACAGAGTATTTGTATACCCTTCTCCCGGCTTCTCCCAATGGTGACATCTTGCATAGCTGCAGTATATTGTCAAAGCTAGGAAATTGACATTAGTGGAACTCTCTCAACTAGACTATAGATGATAAATATATATCCTGGTCTCTGTCCCCAGTTTCTAACACAGAGCTTCTAAAACACTTGTAATCTTCTGAGTAAAAGAGGTGCTAGGAGCATCTTTCATTCTAATATTTGGTCTTTAACTCTGGTTCCTAGCACAGAGCTTATCTTTCATTTTAATGAAGTGACTTTTGGTGGGTTCCTGGTTGAGGGCTGGTCACCAGAAAGACAAAACCATGATTAGAAGCTTGGAACTTTAATCACCAATCCCCATCCTCTGGATTGGGGAAAGGAGCTAGAGATTTAGTTAATAATTAATTGTAACTACATGGTGAAGCCCACATAAAAATCCATGGACTACAGGGTTTGGAGATTCTAGGTTGTTGAACACATCCGCTTGCTGGGAGGGCAGCACATCCCAGCTCCGTGGGCACAGCAGCTCGTGCACTTGGGACCCTCCTAGATCTCACGCTTTGTACATCTTCATCTGGTTGTTCATCTGTATCCTTTATAATAAACCAGTAAACATACGTGTTTCCCTGAGTTCTGTGAGCCATTGTACCAAATTATTGAACCTGGGGAGGGGTCGTGGGAACCACCAGTTTGTAGCCAAGTTGAACAGAAGTGTGGGCAACCTGAGGACTGCCTGTTTGCCATTGGCATCCAAAGTAGGGCAGTCTTATGGAACTGAGACCTTAACCTGTGGGGTCTGTGCTAACTACAGGTAGCTGGCATCATAACTGAATTGTAGGACACCCAGTTGGTGTGCAGAGAGTTGGAAAATTGGCTGGTGTGGGGAAAATCCCCACACATTTTCTGTCAGAGTGTTGGTGAGACTGCAGGAAAGGAAAGGAATTTCCCTTTACTTTCTTTTAACCTGCATTCTTTTCTGACTGTGTGTATAGTTCTAGGTAGTTTTATCCCATGTATAGATTCCTGTAATCATTACCAAAATCAAGATACAGAAATTTTCATGATCACAGAAGAACTCTCTTGCTATCTCTGTATATTTGGACCCAATCCCAACCCCACCTCTGTCCCTGTCTCCATTACCTGACAAGAACACTAATCTGTTCTCCATCTTTATCTCTTTTTGAGAATGTTATATAAATGGAATCAGAATGTAACCTTTTAAGATTGGCTTTTTTTCACTCAGCAAAATGACCATGAGGTCCAGCCAGGTTTTTGCATATATCAGTAGCTCATTCCTTTTTATTGCTGAGTAGAATCCCATTGTATGGATGTACTATAGCTTGTCTCACTGTCCACCTGCTAAAGACCATCTCAGTTGTTCTCAGTCTGGAACTATTAAGAGAAGAGCTGCTATGAATAATTGTGTACAGGTTTTTGCATGAACTTAAGTTTTCATTACTCTGGGATAAATCCAAAGAGTGCTATGGCTATCAAATGTTCTTTTTGATTCAATCTAACATTTAATATTTCAAAATGCCAAAGCTTAAAAAAGACTTCAGCTTCTGCAAAAGGAATAATTTTTTTTTCAAAGAAAGAAAACTTTAGGGCCAGCGCCGATGACCTAGTGGTTAAGTTCAGTTCATTCTGCTTGGTGGCAGGGTTCAGTCCCTGGGCACAGATCCACACCACTCGTCTGTCAGTGGCCAGGCTATGGTGGCAGCTCACATGCAAAAAGAGGAAGATTAGTAGCAGGTGTTAGCTCAGGGTGAATCTTCCTCAGCAAAAAAAAGACGGAAAGAAAGAAAGAAAACTTTATTTTTTTCCAGCTTTATTGAGGTATACTTCACAAATAAAATTGTAATGTGATAACGTGATATATGTATACAGTACATTGTGAAAGGATTCCCCCACTGAGTTAATTAGCGCATCTATCAACTCATACGTTTACTTTTTATTTTTTGGCTAGAACATTTAAGTTCTACTTTCTTAGCAAATTTCAACTATATAATATAGTCGTGCCCAAATGTACAAGGAAATGTACAACTTCTTACAAAGGTGACTCATTAGCCTAGTGTTTTGGAGCCCCAACTCTGGACTCAGACTTTCTGCATTCAAACCCGATTTCTCTTATATATTAGCTATGTGACCTTGGGCAAGACATTTAGTCTCCCTAACTACCGGTGCCATCTGTTAGAACAGAGACAAGAACAATAATACCTATATCAAAGGGGGGTAGAAAATACGATGATGAACGCAGGTGCTTAGCGCAGCATTTGACCTGGACTAACTGTTTAATACATGGTATCTATTAAATGTGCAGATGGACCCAGTATAATTTTTTTACCCCTCAAATACTTTTATTGCTACTAGATCTTTACTGATTATCTCCTGATCAATATTTAGGTCTCTTCTTAAAGTGTCAGTTCCGTACAGAGAACTGCCACGTATCGCTATCTGAAATTATGCTGTTTGTTCACTTGGTTATTGTCTGTCTTTCTCACTGACTGTTGACTCCACGAGGCAGGGCTATGTCTCGCTCTTCCCTATTGCCTAGTGCCCAAGTCCTGAGTGTTGGTTTATTTAAGTGATTGTGTTTTCAAAGTTTCTAAATAAGATACTTGTTCATGTAGATTTTATCTAAACTACATACAATCAAATTAATTAAAAGCAACCACGTTGACTTATTTTTCATACATCAAAGTAGTGATATAGGAAGTTAGAGTTAAATTGAACAATCTAAGGTAGTAAATTGTTAGTGACTTTAGGAAAAGCTAAGAGCCAGTACCCAAGTAAATCTTTCCCCTGACGACTTGTTAATTCTGAAAATTATATACAGCACTGAAAAATTGAATGGAGTTACCAAAATTTCCTGAAACTACTTGCCATTATGCCTACGGAATAATGAGTAGAATTGGGCTTTAGGTGTTTTAATGCACATTCCTTCTGAAAGGAATTCAGCACCATGTGGAAACTTTTATGTTCTAAACCAGTGCTATCCAATAAAACTTTCTGCAAGGACGGAAATATTCTGTATCTGCACTGTCTAATATATTATCCACCAAGCATATGTGGCTATTGGTCACTTGGAATATGGCTAGTATTTCTGAGAAACTGCAATCTTAGTATTTAATTTTAGGAGCCACCTGTGCCTGGTGGCTACCATATTGGATAGTGATGTTTTAGACACTGTTTTTCAGCAGATGAGCAAAATGTATGGTAACAGATTCTTAGAGCTTTAAATTTTGAAAATGAATTTCTCCACCATCCGTTATTTCCTAGGACTCCAACTTCCCCCTTTCATTTTTATCCCACAGTCAGTGAACTGCTTATCTCCTGGCTCCAAACCTTCACTGCTCCAAGAGTGATGCAAAGAAGTATCATAATAGAGGCAGTAAGAACATTAATACATTGGAGAAATAGTCTCTGCCCTGGAAATTAATTCTGAGAAATGCAAGAGAAGACAAAAAGGGCAGGACTAAAAGGCAAGAGATTTCCTTGATGTGTTCCCCTGTGATTTAAGACCAGCGTTTTATTTATTAATTCAGCAAGTAAATTGAGTAAGTGCTAGATGCCATAGGCAAAAGGATGGGAAAGATAGAGATGGGTAAATTAACAATCACAGTATGGGGTGATATACACGGTAAGTGCAGCATCCTATAGGGATGCACAGGAGGGCAACTACCTCAGTCTTACGGGGCAGGGGAGTGGTGGGTAGCAGGAAAAGAATAAGTAATATCTGAGCTGAAACCTTGAAGAGTGATGTGAGGCTGGGGGACAGAACTTGGTGTCTTCAGTGAACTGCAAATAGTGTGAGTGAAGGTTAATGCAGAAGAGGGGAGAGGAGGAGCAGCGAGGTTGGAGGCAGAAACACTGGCCAGATTGTGGAAGGCCAGGAAAGCAAATTTAGCAGTTTAGACTTATTCTGAGGGCAGTAGATCAGAATATAGGACATTTCAACTCACAAATACCCAGAAATGTGTAAAGATGAAAGTAAATATTAAAGGAAATATTCAAAGAGGATTTTTTTTTCTTCACTGAAACACAATAAGTAGAAATTTAATCTACCCTAAGGCGTTATTTTTAAATGATTATTAAATGAGAGGGAAAAAATATAGCAATCTGTCCTAAAACTTGTGAGATCATCATGAAACTGGTACTCTCAAACCTAGCTGGTGAGAATGTCAACTAGAACAGCCTCTTTGGGAAACAATTTGGAAATTTATATCATCTACATATAAAGATGCCCATATTCATTGATCCATTTCTGGATCTTATATTTTAAGGAAATAATCCAAAACATGAAAAAGGCTATCTGCCTGAAATTGTCTATTACAGCATTAATGTATCTGCATTATATTATAGATGAAATATGAAATAGTTATGAAAGAGTTAAATTGAAAGATATTAAGGTTGCTGCAACATGAAAGCATACTTATTATATTGGAACGTTTACAGCTATGTGAAAAATAAGCTATCAATCATGGGGAAACATCAGACTCAAATTGAGGGACATTTTACAAGATAGCTGGCTTTAATCTTCAAAAATATCAATGCCGTGAAAGGTAAAGAAAGGCAAAGGGACAGTTTCACACCGAAGGAGACTAAATAGCTGTCACCATTAAATGCAATACATGATCCTGGACTGGAAACAAAGTTGCTATAAGGGACAATATTGAGACAATTGGGGGAACTAGAATATAGAATATAGATTGGATAATGGATTTGTATCTGTGTTAATCTTAAATTTGATAATTATGCTGTGGTTATACAAGAGAATATCCCGGTTATTAGGAAATAAAGTATTTAATGATAAAGGACATGATGAATGAAATCCACTCATAAAAATGTTAGAGAGAGGGAGAGAATGAGTTATAAAGCAAATATATAGCAAAATATTAACAATTGGTCGATCTGGTAAGGAGTATACCAGAGTTCTTTGTACTCACCTTGCAACTTTTCAGTAAGTTTGAGGTTATATTTAAAAGTTGCGTGCATGCACAAACACACACAACACTGGAATGAAATATATCGACATCGTAACAGTGATGGTGTTAAAGTGCTAGGATTACGGGCAATTTTTCTCCTTTCTCTCGGGCAAATTTTCTGAAGGTAGTTATATTTATTCCTTTATTTCATTTTGACATTTTAATTTCTTTTCAGTGTACACGTTTTACATGAAAATGTAATCTAAATCAATCTACTTTCTAGTGATTACTCAGGCTCTACCTCATCTTTATAGTAGAATTACGTGATATAAATCGACATCATAATCATCCAATCTTAGTTTTTGTTGAAATAATCAAGTAAGGAGGTCAGCTAAAAATTTACTACCTAATGGCATGATGTGGATATATCAACTGAGGACAAAATGACCAAATTATAAATTGGCCATATAGGTATGAAGCAGATAAAGTTTTCCCAACTTACTCAACTGAACAGCTGTTTACCTTTAGAAAACCTATTTTGAGGTTTTAAAAAACTCCTACTTGCAATGTGAGTACTAAAAGCAACTGAAAATTATTACAGATAATAACCCAAATGGTTAAATATGACACTTCTAAGGGCTTCCACTTGAAAAGTTAGAGATAGGTGTGTGTGATAAATCTAAGACGCATCTAAATTTAGTGTTAATTACTTAATTTTTGAAAATTAGGCACAATGCTTTTTACATTTGCCCTAAGATCAAGTTCACAATGAGATCTGTTTTAAAAAACATGTTCGCTTCTAAAAATGGTGGTGCTGGCATAATTTTCAGCTAAAGTAATATATTCCCTTCACAGCTTTTGCTATATATGTGCACTACCTGTGCTATTAGCTCTCTAAATCAACTCACATTTTCTTAAGTGTAATTTATGAAGAAGCTCTGAATCACTACTGCAAACTGGAAAACATTATTGCTTGTCATGAATAAAAGATAACACATAAATAAATACAGACACAAACTGTATTCTTAAATTCCAGCTGGTTACCATTATTCCCTAAATTTTGTTAAAATGAGATATCACTACAAGAAAGATGTTAAAGACTAGCTAACACCAACCTGAGACTTTACCTTGGTACAGTCAGAAGGTAAAATTTAAAAAGAATTTTAAATATTTAAAAAAATTAAAAATTAAAGAATAGAAAAATCGCTCTCTTCTTGTGATTCAACATATACGTAGTACAGTTTCCGTGGTACCACTTAAAACCATCAGGGGCATCAAACGTAGCTGTGAGGCACAACTTCCCTTTCTTCCCACACAGTTAGTACTACATATCTTCCTCCATGAAGATCCATGTGGAATATATGTCTTAACAAAAGATTTAGCCAAGGGATAGGAATGAAAACAAAATGCCTTACTCTATTAAATGCTAACCTAGGTAACATCTTTGGGATCATCTCAGCTGACCTGTTTTGCAATATTTCTGCAAACTGTATTTATAGTGTGTGTTCCTTGACCCATTGGCCTATAAATTTGCATAGCATCTCCCTTCTGCTCTTCAAAGCTAAGTTCATTATCCTCTGCAATACTTCTTTGGCTCAACAAGGGCTGTAGGTGCCCCAGCCTGGAATGTCACCACGGAAGTGGCCAGCAAAGCCTGAGATGAGCACCAGGCAATGCACCAAGGATAACATCCCAGCAGGAACACCCACTGACATCGAAGGTGGGAACAGGCTCAGCCCAGGTGGTCCCTCCCTACCACTGGCCAATGTTTCAAGCCAGCAACCACACACTTGCAACGTGAGAAAGATGGAAATCATAAAAGGCAATATGACAAGTGCAAAGACCTTATATAAGGTTTCAGCAGAGGATTTTTCTGAGAACTGGAGGTCACATAGCCATTATCCTACAGAAAAGGCTTAGCTGCCTCACCTGACTCCTGGAAAGCTGTACAGTGGCTCCCCAAGGGGCCTTAACCAGGGCCGCAGGTAGCCATCACCCGGGGGTATTTAAAATACCCACAGCCGGCCTCATTCCCAGAGACCGTATTTGAATTGGTGTGGGGTAGCTGCAAAAGTACTTTTAAATAGCTCCCCAAGTGGTTAGGAGGTGCAGTCAGGGTTGAGAGGCAAGGAGGCATCGTACTTAGCAGACAGTGTCCACCAAGGGAGCTTTAACAGCAGTCAAGGGGCCCCAGCCTGGATGGGGGTAAGGAAGGTGAAGCAGGCCAGGCCCCTCCAGGGTTAGATGCCAGGACAGTGCTGGTGGCTTGATTAGGCCAGCTGTGTGGTCGGTATGCTGGGAAACAGGCAGCCTATATGCTGGGCCAGAAGTGACCCCTGAATAATTTATAAAATAATAGTTTGAAGAAAGTAACTATAAAAGAAACTTCGATGTATGTTAGCTTAACAGACCAAGGATCTATTTATCTAACCTCAAGCAACTCAGTCTCTCCAGTTCACATCGCATTGCTGGAGAAGAGGAGGCAGTTTACCCAGTGAGTTCCTTTGCCTCTGCATTTCTCTATTTGCCTGTTGTTCCTAAGCTGAGGTTACATATGTACATTTAAAGGTGGGACGAGATCCATGTGTGTCTAGCAGCAGACATTTCTCCAAGTGTGTTCTGTATAGTTTCTTGTTTTCCAATGATTAGCTACATAAAGTTTAAAGCTATGCTACTAAAACAGTATTTATGAATAGACCAGGAAAGATAGAATATTGAATTTAAGCTGATTTCAAAACACCAGTTTAATAGGAAAAATCAGATCAGTTATTCAGAATCACAGATAAAAATAAATATCTTTATAAGAGTTAAATTACTTGACAGGAAAAGTCACCCCGTCTTCCTTTGTTAGAGCAAGCAGAGGTATCGTGGTGTCATTTGTAATTCTGGCAGAATCAGCACATCCTCTCTTCCCATGGGTTAGTGCTCCGTGTGCTGATTCTGAGCGACAGGAACAAATGTCGTTTCAACCACCGTCTCAGCACGAGGAGGACTCCTGGGTGTGATGCTGGTCTTCTCCCTTGCTGGGGTATTACAAAGCTTAATTAATGTTTACAAAACACTTGGAGGACCTTATATAGAAATTGCTATGTAGTTGGAAAAGATTACTGTGAGGAGAAATGCTAGTAAAATTTACTGGGAGAGGAGGAGTGTTTAATGGGTAAATCTTATGCTTTACTTTGAAAATTACATCAGACAGAAGCGAATTGACTTTATAAGCACCCAAGAATAAAGGGAGATATCTTAAGAATAATGGTCTATATATCCAAGGTACTATTAAATTTCATGGCCCAATTTGATTTTGTTTAAATTCAGAATATTCGTACAAACCTAACCACCTACATTAAAACCATTTGTTACAGAGATTAAGATTTGCTGTTTATATGATATGTCTCCTAAAAAAGCCTTAGTGTATAGGGATCCTTAAGTTTTCTATGAAGTTCAACCAGAAAACACACCCCAGCCACCAAGATGGTAAATGGATTTACTTTGAGGTTTTTCCATCTCCACATAGCTTTTGGATACGTGTCGGAGCTCCATATTATATTTGTTGGGTTACTTCTTTCAAAACTTGAGCAACAGCAGTAAAGTCTTAGATTCTATTAGCTTTGTTATTTTCTGAAGCAGAACATCTGAGCTGAACTTGTTTGTCCGATAACACAATTTCATAACCATGTAACTGGTAACGGTCTCCCCCTCCATCTTATGGTACAGTGTTAACCTTATCCATCAATTTTCATTTTGGGGTCAATGGATTAAGAAGAATCGTTATTCTATCTAATTTGTAGGAGCCAAGGTTTGCAAACCCCAATTACTGTGTGGCTCAGGGCTTGAATGGCTGGGAATTGAGCTCAGTTCAGGACTGAGCTTGCTCATGGGTCCAAAGCAGCTTCTGCCTACACGCCCAACCTGCTGCAGCTGGAGTCTAAATCACGAGGGCCAGCCTTTGCCCAGGCTGTAGGACAACAGCCTGACTGTAGGGAGAATGGCTGGGTTGCTGCAGTAATCCAGGGTTTGCCAGTAACTTTCTTTGCCCAGGAAGGGCTGTTTATCCAAGACATTCCCAGGATGGTTTAGGGGCTGTGCCCAGGTGTGAGAACTAAGGAGTCTGCTGGAGGGGAGCAGAGACAGAAGGTTCTCCAAGAAAAATGGGCCAAAATATGCTGTCAGTTTTGTTAGAAATTGCAGTCTTGGGTATGTCCATGGCTCAGGTCAAGGGGTAGGAGCGAGAGACCCCTGGTCATCAAACTAAGACACATCTAGCATGAGATCCAGAGAACCCAGGGATAGTGTCAAAGACGAAAGTAAGGAACAGGGGCACATGAGAGGCCAGAAGCAAGATCAGTTGAGGAGAGCAAATGCTGGCAGCTGGTTTGTGTGTACTGTTCCTCTACAGCACGCATCTGGTTCAGTCTCACTCCTGCTCATAAGCCTCGAGTACCTTTAATATCCTCTTTGGTATGTCCAGGACAAAGTGTGTGACACTGTTGAACTTTATCTGAGTCCCGGGCTACAGGAGGCAGCAGAACCCACCCTCCTCCTTCTGTAATCCTTTTGTGTTCTGAGAAAAGGCTCCCTGTGGAGGAGCAGCCTGCCCTTGCACATTGCCTACCTACCTCCTCAATCACTTGCTTGTTTTCTAAAACCTTGAGTTTTCTCCCTCTCTTTGAGACAGTCCTCACTGACGAACGTTCTCCCTAGTGCAGTCGCCTGAATGAAATCATCTCCTTGATTGTCTGATGCATTTTGTCTTTCACAGGGCCAAAATCATTAGCATTTCGCAGAAGGCCCTTCATGGTCTAACTCCAGACTCCCCTCTTACCACTCCAACAAAGCCTGGGCTCCAGCCTCAAAGTCTACTTGCATTTTACCGTTAGCACCACATTCTCTTGGGTCTCTCTGCCTGTGCACAAGCTACCCTAACTGGGCAGACCTCCTTGCCCTCTTCCTCTTTCCAGTTAGCCCTGAATCATCCTTCAAGACTAAACTGAGCTATTCCCTCTCTTTGGAAGCCTTCCTCAACCCCCTCCACAACTCGTAGTATTTTGTTTACCTCTGTCAGAGTGCTTACCATGCTAGTTTGGGCATACGTCCTATATTCTAACCGTCCCATTTACTTACCTTAAAACAGATAAAACCCTAGTAGACTCTGAGCTACAGAGCACCTGGTGAGAAGTTACTTAGGTTTGCTGGAAAAAAAAATCTGCCTGATTAATGTTCATAGGTTTAGTGCGGTCCGTCTATGGTAATAACCACCTTTATGCTGTTTGTGTGGAAATGAGCATTGCTGCTGTTCTGATTTGATTGATAGCACTCACCCTTTACAGATTGGAAGCCCTAATTAAATGTCAAAAGAGAGTAAATTGCAAAGCATGAATTGTCTCCTAATTAAAGGGAGAAAGCAATTGAATTAAATGATCTCGTAATTGCTCAAAGTGACCATGCTGAATCCTTAGCATCATCCTCCATTTCTTTCCTGCCCAGGTTCCCGAGTAGAGCTGAGGGCAGGGGTTACAGTGTCAGAAGCACTGCCTGGAGAAGGAAACCTTGGGCTCCCTAAATGAGACGATCTCTCTTTATGATCTCTCCTTATGTTACCCTTCTCTTTCCTTTTTTTTCTCTTTCCCACTTTAGTTCACTCTTTCCCAACTTTTAGTCGTTACCACACAAGATATTTTTTATGATTCCTGCCACATCTATGTCCTATTAATATTCTTATGTGGCTCATGTTTTATTTTCTTTATGCATACTAAAGGCAAACTTGATATGACTACCTTAAACAGTAACCGGTATTACTTGTCATGACCAAAGGTCACCTTAAAAATACATAACAAGAAATTCTTGGCTTCTAGCCTGCCCGGAAATCATCTCCACACTGATGGAGCAGAAGAATTCAAAAAGGGCTGCTCTCTTGGATCCTGTGGAGGCTTTCCCCCTTGATTCTTTGCTCTGTATAATAGGCTTTATATGAGCTGAAAAGCTGTGTTTGAAATTATAATTCAGGTCCTATCTAAAGCCAAGCTAATTAAGTTTCCAGTGCTGAACAACAGATACCACCACTAGTAACTGTACTGTACTTTGGGTGATATTGTTGGAGTTTCCAGTCTCTAACGAGATAAAACCTCTTTACTATCTCGATCACTCTGTGTCAGGTGGGAAGTCCTGATTTTCCCTGACACCCCACAAACAATTTTGATGACTTCAACATCTTTCCTGTTTTACTTGCCAGGCCTTGTAACCACTTCGACATGTTGCTCTAGGACCCTCGTCATGTCCCTTTAAAAATCATGCAGCTAGAATTTGGAACTGACATTTAGCGAGCAACTATTTTAAGGTAATTTACGTGGTCCATCTCTATTAATCTTCGTAAGAACCTTGAGCAATAGGTATCATGATCCCTATTTTACAGATGTGAAAACTTTGCTGAACATCACAGAGCTAGAGATGTAAATGGCCCATTGTTCACCCCTACTGCATTCCACCTCAGTGAATGTGCTGGAGTTTTTCAGTAGTCACGTCCTGGCTGAGTATCACGGCAGCATTGCCTCGAGATTACTACTTGCTGTATTTCTAGTGATAAAATCAAATCAGCTATGCCTGTGACTCATTTTCATTTTGGCATCACTATGACCATTTCATCCAGAGATGGCAGATAGGTTTCATCTGAATGTCAATGCCAAACAACAGGCAGAAGCTGCCTGGAGCTCTGCATTGGGAGATGTCTCAGGGCTTGGCAAGAAAGGAGGATTAATTAGAAATGTCTCCCATGGGCTCTGGAGCAGGAAATGGCAGCCTGGGTACCACACATTTGCCATGCTTGATGTAATCTTTCCTGGAAGACGTGTGTGCTCAGTCATTTCCCAGTTAGCGTACTATTTTCTCCTTTTGTTTATGGCATAGCAGTGGTCTTTTGGGCTTCACATTACATCTTTGGCTGCCCAAGATTTAAAGTTTAAATCCAAATTGGTGAAGGTGCTGGGGAACTTCGTTATTTCTCTTCTTTATGTAAACTAATATGATCTACCTACCTGAGGTAATATCAAATAAATGAATACAGGTACTTAGCGGAAACAGCCACCAGGACGATAGCCTCCATGAGATTTTCATAATCTGTTAAAAATAAATTTCACAGGGGCCGGTCTGGTGGTGCAGTGGTTAAGTGCACACATTCTGCTTCGGTGGACTGCGGTTCTCAGGTTCGGATCCCGGGTGCGGACATGGCACTGCTTGGCACACCATGCTGTGGTAGGCGTCCCACATAGAAAGTGGAGGAAGATGGGCACGGATGTTAGCTCAGGGCCAGTCTTCCTCAGCAAAAAGAGGAGGATAGGCAGATGTTAGCTTAGGGCTATTCTTCCTCAGAAAAAATAAATAAATAAGTAAATTTCACAAAATATGCAATAGGTTTGGCAATTTTTGTGCTTGTGAGTCCTAAATCCAAAATCGTTTGCCTCTCATTGAACAAGTCCAATATTAAATGGATTACAGAACTATTTGCAGTTTCATAGATTAAGTTTTTCCAAGTTTGAAGACCAGCTTAAGGGTTCAAAAACAACTTTGGTTGTTTGTCTTAAGAATTTCACTGTTTAATTTGTTGGTTAGAATTCAATAAAAGTGATTTTTAAAATTTGTTTTTTGAAGTACCAAATAACTATTTTTCTTCCCTCTTAAACTGAAGTAGGCCCAAGATATCAGTTTGACGTCTAACCAATGTCTCAGGACATATTTTCGGGGTTTTTTTTCCGAGGAAGATTAGCCTTGAGCTAACTGCTGCCAATCCTCCTCTTTTCGCTGAGGAAGACTGGCCCTGAGCTAACATCTGTGCCCATTTTCCTCCACTTTCTATGTGGGACGCCGACCGCAGCAGGGTGTGCCAAGCGGTGCCATGTCTGCACCCAGGGTCAGAACCGGCAAAGCCCAGGCCGCCGAAGCAGAACCTGTGAACTTAACCGCTGCGCCACGGGGCCAGCCCCTCAGGACATATTTTCTAATATCCATACAAAAAAACTAAAATTCTTCCCCCTGGAATGATTTTTTTTACTATAAGTATGGAATGTTTGGCAGGAAGGGAGAGAAAACACGCACATAGAAAACTACAACTAAAATTCTCAACTTGTGTTCTAAAGTAGGGAGAGCACGGTAATTTTTTTCCTCCAAAAACTGTCTTACACATAATTTAAAAGGATGAAGTTCTACGAACTATTTCATCTTTGTGAGTCATTCATAATTAGAATATTCTGTGCTTAGTATTTGCGTACTTATTCTTGGTTAAAAAAAAAAATGTTGGTTCTGAAAACTAAAATTATCTGCTCCAGATTATAGTGTTTTCTTTGAGAGTTTTGATTTTCTCAAGTACCCCAACCAAAGGCAAATGAATTAAGAGCACAAGTCATATGGCATCCTCAAGAGAAAATTCATTTTAATTGCATTGATCTTACTTCATAAGGTTAAATACAATTGTTCCCCAAGTTATATATCATTTTTATTGAGGTTAATGTTGAGTCAAGATCTAATTTCAGCAGCTTCTTAAAGTTATTTGAATTGTTTCCCTCAGCTACATGATGATACTTATTGTTCATTTGAAATTCCAATTCACAATGTCTTATCCCACTCATATGTAGTTGGATATGCTTTTAATAAATTGCGGTTCAAAATAGGAGTAGATGCTAGTTAGGTAAAGAAACTTCAGAAGACTTCTATTTCTGAACTATGGCAAACTTGATAACATAAAAAAAAAGCTCGTGGTTGTGTTGAAAGTTTTTGAAACGTGGCCTCACCTTCTTTGCCATTTCTCCCTTCAAGAGGCGAAGTCTGTACCCCTCCCACTGAATTTGGGCAGGTTTTGAAAGTTCAACAATAGAGCTCAGCAGAAGAGACACTAAATAATCCATGATGCTGGGACACAAAGGACTATGAAGCTTGTTTACTGGAAAACTCGATCTTGGCGTCCTAAGCCACATGTAAGAAGTTCAGCTATCTGGAGGGTGCCATGCTGGAGAGGCCTCATATAAGTTTTCTAGCTGATAGTTCTACTTGAATCCAGCCTGCTTGTCATCCCCACAAAGGTGCCAGACATGAGTGAAGAAGCCTCCAGATGATTCTAGCCCCCGGTTCTTTGAGTCATCTCCAGCTATTCATCATGGAACAGAGACAAGCCATTCTCCCTGAGTCCTGTCTGAATTTCTCACTAACAGAATCCATGACCACAATAAAGTCATGTTGGTTTTATGCCTCTAAGTTTTAGAGTTGTTAGTCAGCAATAGATAACTGCAATGTAATTTGGTACCTGTAAAAGGGACACAGTCATAATAAAACCTAAAATGTGTGGTGTTGGTTTGGGAGCCAGACAGCAGATGGAAGCCTGATGAGCTTTAAGGAACATGAGGTGAAATATTGAAGGAAATTGAGAAACTTTATGGAAAGTTGGGTGAAAGAGGATCCTTGTTAGTGTTAGTGGAAAGTTTGGTAACACTGTCATTGTGATGACATGGAAAACAGGAAATATACCTAATGAACCCAGTGATCTAAAGAGATTTCTGTGCAAAATATCAAAGAGCTCTCCTGACTTATCTATCTGCCTATAATAAAGTGTGAGAGAAGAGCAATGCATTGAAGAGTGGTGTTTGGAAAAAATGGAAAAGATACAAGTGAGTTTTCCTAGCTAATAAAGGGTTCTGAAAGTAAGAAAAAAGACCTCAGAGAACGAATCAAATCCTAGCTGCTGTCGGGAAAATGTGGTCTCAGGGAGAAGACGAAGCTCACAGAGAGACTTGCAAACCTGTATTTAGCCCTCGCAAAAATTTAAGGTGGGGCCTCACAGACCCTTTTCAACCAAACAAAAGTCTTCTAAGGATCTTAAGGGTGTGCCTGGCAGACACTCTCAATTAAACATAGACGTTCTAGGAGAGACAGATCAACATAACTTCATGTAACAGACAAATCTAAGAACCTCAAGGGGACTGTTCCTTTGTAGGCTCAAAAGAGGCCCAAGGTAGAGAAAGATTTGTGGATTTCTAGATTTGTCTAGTGAAACATATAAATGGATAAATAAAAAACATAATTTTTAAAGAAATTATACCAGCTTGGAATGAAAGGGACAGAAATACCATAAAAGGAAGGGGGGGGGGTCTTTGGACCCCTGAACTTCTACGGGCAGGAAGCAAACTGAGAATACTTATCAAATACAAAAATGGGCTATTTATTTTAATAAAGGAAGGATGACACGGAAGGTGAAACCAAGAACCCAGAGTGGGGAGCCTGGAGTCGTGGTGAACCACTTCTGGGAAGGCCCTGATCAAGGAGCTAGCAACGTGGGCCTGACTGATTTCAGAATTGCTACAGACTAGTGATTTCTGTGTGCCTTCTGGGTCCCTCCTTTTTGATCAGGAGTATCTATTGCAGTAATCCTATGCCTGTCCTGCCCCTGTGTGTTGGACATATAAGGGTCAGATAACTTGTCTCTTTAGTTCACAGGTTTTTAAATCAAGAGAAATCATATATGAGGAGCTATACCCCAGGTGTCTCATCCACATCTAGACCTGATTTAGATAACAAGATCCTGGACCGCAAACCTGAACTTGATGTTGTAGAGGATGGGACTTTTATGGGTTCTTGACAGCAAGTATACTTGGTATGTGGGAGGAATGTAAATATTTGTGGCTATTAGGCCAATTATGGCAGTTTTAAAACTTGGCCACAAATACTTGGACATTTTCCCATCTAGAGGTGAGGTGCTATATAGACTTTCAGTCCATGAACATGGATATTCTTTCCATTTATTTGTGTCTTCCTCAATTTCTTTTATCACTGTCTTATAGTTTTTAGTATACAGATCTTTTACCTCCTTGGTTAAATTTAATCCTAAGTATTTCATTGTTTTTGATGCCATTGTAAATGCATGTTTCCTTTATTTCTTTTTCAGATTATTTGTTGTTAGTGTATAAACACACAACCAATTTTTATATATTGATTTTATATCCTGCAACTTTACTGAATTCATTGATTAGCTCCAACAGTTGTTTAGTGGAGTCTTTAGGATTTTCTATATATAAGATCATGTCATCTGCAGAAACAATTTACTTCTTCCTTTCTGATTTGGATGCCTTTTATTTCTTTTTCTCATTTGATTGCTCTGGCTAGGGCTTCCAGGACTATGCTGAATAGGAGTGGTGAGAGTGGGCACCCTTCTCTTATTTCTGCTCTTAGAGGAAAAGCTTTCAACCTTTCACCATTTAGTATGATGTTAGCTACGGGCTTGTCACATATGGCCTTTATTATGTTGAGATACGTTCCTTGTATACCTAATTTGTTGAGAGTTTTTATCGTAAATGATGTTGAATTTTTTCAAATGCTTTTTCTGTATCTATTGAGATGCTCATGTGATTTTTATCTTTCATTCTATTAATGTGATGTATCACATTTATTGATCTGCACGTGCCAAACCATCCTTGTATCCCAGGGATGAATCCTACTTGATCATGGTGTATGATCCTTTTAATGTGCTATTGAATTTGGTTTGCTAGTACTTTGTCGAGAATTTTTGCATCTATATTCATCAGACATATTAGCCTGCAGTTTTCTTTTCCCGTAGTGTCCTTATATGGCTTTGCCATCAGGGTAATACCAGCATCATAAAATGAACTATAGAGTGTTCCCTCCTCTTCAGTTTTTTAGAAGAGTTTGAGAAGGATTGGAGTTGATTCTTCTATAAATGTTTGGTAGAATTCACCAGTGAAACAATCTGATCCTGAGTGTCCTCCTATGACTGGCGTATTTCATTTAGTGTAATGTCCTCAAGGTTCATCCATGTTGTAGCATATGACTAGATTTTCTTCTTTTTGATGGCTGAGCAATATTTCATTGTGTATATATACCACATGATTCCACCTATATGAGGTATCTAAAATAGTTGAACTCAGAGAAACAGAAAGTAGAGCGGTGGTTGCAAGGAGCTGTGGAGAGGGGGAAATGAGAAGTTGCTGTTAATGGGTATAGTGTCAGTCATACAAGGTGAAGAAGTTCTAGAGATCTGCTGTGCAACAATGCGGTTATATTTAATAATACTGTACATATACTATATTTAATAGTACTGTATACTTAAAAATTTGTTAAGAGGGCAGAGCTCATGCTACGTATTTTTTTTACCACAATAAAAATAAATACATTACTAACCAAAATCAGTACATTAAAAAAAAAATGCTTAAGGCACTCTAAGCTTCATACACATCTGGAGTTCAGATTATTGTAAATAATAGTCTCTCCCTTAAAATGTGCTCAACTAGGGGCCAGCCCAGTGGTGTAGCAGTTAACTTTATGTGCTCTGCTTTGGTGGCCTGGAGTTTGCTGGTTCAGATCCTGGGCGCGGAGCTACACACCGCTCATCAAGCCATGACGTGGAAGCATCCGACATAGAAGAACTAAAATGACTTACAACTAGGATATATTACTATGTACTGGGGCTTTGGGGAGAAAAAAAAAAGGAAGATTGGCAACAGATGTTAGCTCAGGGCCAATCTTCCTCACCAAAAAGATGTTAGCAATGAAAAAAAATGTGCTCAACTGTATATGACACTCTGGATCCTCTTAGGGCACACCGGAAATTCACTCTGGTATTCAACACACTGAGGAGGAGAAGGACCGCTAAAGCTTGTCTCAGAGTAGTAAGGCATCCTGACTCCGTGGTACACAGAATGTTTGAAGGAATGCACGGTCTGGCACAGAGCAGACTAGACTGTATTCAAACATGTGAAGAGTTGTCCTTGGGTGGAGAGAGACTAGTTTTCCCAAGAGCTAGGCTTTAAAGGGCTCATATTGCAGCCAGAAAGGCTTTGGCTCTGTCAAAGTGCCTCAGAGCTCCTCAGCAAGAGAATACAATGTCTCATGAGGGGTGAGATGGATCAGATAGTGGCTGGTGACCATCTGCTAAGGAAGTCATAGGAAAATTCCTTCCAGCTCTGGAACTCATTGACTCAGTGACAACCCTTATCAATTAAATTAACAAATTAATCTATGTTAAGCACTGAAGTTTCAACAAGGACTCCCTCTACTCATTCTCTGCTCTGTGATGAATATTAGCTGTGATGCATAACTTGGAAAAAATGTTTAAGCCTTCTTTAGAGATCTCTGCGTGAGCATTGACACGGTGCCCTGACACTCTGACTCTCTGGCCTCCGCAGCTGGGGCCATGTAACCTCCTGCTTGGAGAATCAGGCTCTTGAGTCTGTGAATAACAGAAATCTACTCCAAACCAGCAGAGGAAAAATGTGGAATTTATCTTAAGTTTTAACAGAGCTACTTCACGAAATCCAAGACAGGAAGTATAATCAAGTCTGATGGAATACAGACTAGGAAAGCCATCAGGCAGCCACTCTGTTTCTCTCCCCATCTTTGTCTCTCTCTCTGTATCTCTCAATCTCTGTAGCTGCCTGGTCTTTTTATACTTTAAATAAGCCCATCAGTTTCATTCTTCTTTTTGCAGATGAACTTTCTTGGCTTTTCCACAGGCATTGTTGCCTCGCAGGTCGACATGCAAGCTTAGAGCCATTTCCAATTTTCTAAATTCCTAGCAGAGAGTCTTGATTAGCTGAGCTTGGACCAGGTGTCCACACCTGCTCTGGACAGTCAGTGGTGTGTGGCAGGTGGTAGAAATATGGTCTCTGGGTTTGTCTTTATAGACAGAAGGTAGATCTCAGGCAAAGGGAGCAGTTAATGAACAGAGCACATACCTAAGTAATAGAAAGTTTTATCATGGTACCTGGTACAGAGTAATAGCTAAGTAAGTGTAAGATTTAGATTAATTACAATTATAGAGAACAAAAAAGTTGACCTGAGATATGAGTTCTACATAGGGGTGAACTGTAGGTTCATATGTGAGCTAGGTGATTTGAATCTTGTGGAATTCAAATGTATGTCTTAGGGCTGGCCCATGGCCGAGTGATTAAGTTCGCAGGCTCCGCTCCTGTGGCCCAGGGTCGCTGGTTTGGATCCTGGGCGTGGACATGGCAACGCTCATGAGGCCATGCCGAGGCGGTGTCCCACATGGCACAAACAGAGGTACTCACAACTAGGACAACTATGTACTGGGGGGCTTTGGGAAGAAGACAGGGCAAAAAAAAAAAAAAAAAGATTGGCAACCGTTGTTAGCTCAGGTGCCAATCTTTAAAAAATTTTTTTTAAAAAAGTGTGTCTTAGCAAAGTTCCAATTTACAATACCACAAACTTCCAAGATCACTGTTAAGTCAAGATTGTGATTTTTAAACTCAGTAATGTCAGAGATCTATTATAATTGTAATATTTCTCTCCTAAAAATCCCACTTGTAAAAAAATAAACAGAAAATTAAAATTCCAAGAGTTCAATATGTAGTTCCTAAGATATAACATTGGTTTGTGGTCAAATAAGATATATAGCTAAGCCACTTACTTCGACATTTCAAATTGCTCCTACATAACGACAAAAAAATAATTTAAAAGCAAACAGGAAGAATTGTTGAATCTATTACATCTTTGAAGTCCTTTTTGGAAATTATTAGGTAAACTTTGATATTTTACTTAAAATCATTCGTTACTTCTCAGTGAAGCTTTCACTGGGAATATCAAAACCATCCCAGTGGGTTTATAACAGGCCCAGAGGCTGAGAAATTTGCTCTACAAGAAAATATAATCTATGGAGCTCTAAGGTCTGAGTTGGTATGATTTTATATGACAAAGCCAATTATAAGCATATCCACTCTCTACTTACTGAGAGCTAATTTAAGCTAACATCATTTCATATAATATTCCTTAGGAACTAAATCCTTTGCTTCTTAGGTAACTAAAACTCTTTTTGACTTCAAAGGGAGTTTTACCTACCTTAGAAACAGGATCATGTTTCTAGGCATGATCTCCCTTTTCTCTTTACTTCTTTTTAGTTCCTTGATGTCTGAAAACACTGATGGACTATGTATTAATGGATAGATGCAGCTTCCATGCTAGTTTGCATTAATGTCTCTCTCCTTTGCCTCAACTGCTTAAGTAGTTTTTAAGAAAAATTGTTGGCATACTCCCAAGAAATTGCACATTGTAATAGATATGATAACTTAAAAATATATCAGTATGTATTTAAAATACCAGGGAATTTGTTATGTAAAAAAAATACATAGTCCACAGCATTGGCCAAATGAACAAATATTCCGTTCCTGCTTATTGCACTAGTAAAGCGCTTGGAAACACGTTTATAGGTCATATAAGAAGTTGAAGAAGTTATACCAGAGTTGAATTTCACCAATTATTTGATATTTTAAAAAATTGATGAAATATAGCCCATTGGCTCTTCCAGTTCTTTTCAAATGAAAATGCATGGTCAGTTTTCCTTACCTCTCTGAAGAGAGCAAGAATCAAGCTTTCTTTCTTGGCAAGTCAAGGCTAATTTCATTCAACAGATTTATGCAAATAGATATTTCAGATGAAGATGTCTCAAGTAAAGGTCAAGACAATGCCCCAAACTGAATTTGGTTTCAAAGGGCAAATGGCAACTCCAGACTCATTTGTTTTCGTCAATATTTTGCTGCACTCACAATACACGTGCCATAATCAAATTCAGTCCGAGTAGAGAAGCCTGCCCATAGCTCCCTGACTTGTAATGGTACCTGGCTCTAGAGTCGAGATATATTCACATGGCAAACATGCCCTCTTCCCCTCCTTGCCATCAGTTATCAGTTCATTTCAGTTTGGGAAAGTAATACCAAGCTCAGTTGTTTGAGTTGTTTTCTTAATTAATTGAGATTATGTGATCATAACTAAGATTTTAGCAGCTGTGGCTAGAACAGACTTATTAATGATGATCAATTATGACCAGGTGGACTTTTTGACAGCTGATTTTTACCTGACAGTATGTGTAAAGCCTTTAATTAGATAAATATAGCTAACAAGCTGACCTCACCATCTGCCATCATTTCTCTTCCTGGGTAGAACATTTCATTCATTGCATATGAAATTTTAATCCTCTTCAGTGCAAGACCCTTCAGTCAGCCCCGCACAGAACTTTGTTCTTCCATCAGCATAGCCAGTGGTTGAGTAGGTCTCAACTTATTTATAGCCCCATGACCAGAAAACAATTTTCCAAAACCAGTTGGTGGGGAGCTAAACAATTTCATTCTTGCTCCAAACCAAAGGAATTAAATTAGGCCCCTTTCTCTTTTGTTCAGTCAATACATAGCTTCATATCAAAGAATTCTGAGGCTTGAAGTGCTTGCTTTGCTGTGATGGCTGGTGACAGGTATAGTGACATGGTATAATAATGACAGTGATACAATTGATAGGGAGAAGAGTGGAGCCACTGTACCTAACTGAGGTCCTCTTCAGGACCGAGGTGTTCATTTCCCCAGCTGCTGGAAGTATGGGCAGGAATGGCTCACAGATGTGTTCTCCTCCCACTCTCCCAGGAATTGCCCTTGGCCAAGGGAACTGCCTCACTCTCAGTTACGTGACCTCTGCTCCAGAGCTGCTTAAGGGATCAACAGAGGCTCTTTGGTAAGGGCATCTCAGTTCAGCTTTTCCCTCTGCCTATTCTTGCTTCCCTCACCCCTCACCATGTTGTTCCTGAGTTCCCCAATAAAAATCCTGCACTAAATCTCTTTCCCAGAGTCTATTTCCTGGATCCCTGAGCTATAACATACAGTTATCTCACAAGAGCTTGTTTGCAGATACATATTAGACTTTGTCCAGGCTGATTTTTGTGCCTTAAAACTTACTCCATATTTCTTTGTGTCTTCCCTAGGAATAAGAGAGAGATTGTGGCTTTATTCACTTCATTATAGATACAGTATGGTGAGGGCAACACCTTATCTAGAACATTCACACGTACTCTTTCAATGCATATGGTCATATCAGATGAAATTAAAGCACTCATGCATTCAGTAAAGGATTTCAAGGGCACAAAGTGACCTTGGAATGCCTCCTGTCCACATCTTGTCTATTTCTATGGAGTACCCCTCTATTTCCTTCCTTCCTGATGGTCATCTATTCTAACTCCTAGCTGCAACCTTAAGCTATAGTCTTGCTCCCAGTATAGCTTGTATACTTTGTGTGCTTCAACAGTTTGGTTTTGGACAAGACAGCTGGTTGACATCTCAACCAGAGATGTCAAGTAGGCTTTTTAACAGAGCAATCTTGAACTCAGAGAAGAAACGTGAATGTCAGCATAAAACTGCGATATGAATCCATGGGCATGGGATGAGCTTATCTAAGGAGAGAGGAAAGAGAGAAGATGGCTCGGGATAAGCTTGGAAATGCATTCTAGAGCCTGCCAGAAGACACAGGGCCTGCACAGGAAACTGAGAAAGAGTGGCCAGAGAAAGAGAGAACTAGGAGAGTGTGGTTTTCTGGGAGCCAGCGTGCTTCAAGAGGGACAAGGTGGTCAACTGTGGGTTTTTTAAATAACAGCTTTGTTGAGATATAATTCACATATCATAAAGTTCACTCTTAAAAGTATACAGTTCAGAGGCTTGTGCCTCCATTACTACTATCTAATTCTAGAATATTTTCATCCCTTCAAAATAGAAATTCCATATCCATTATCAGTCACTCCTCGTTCTCCCTTCTCCCCAATCTCTGGCAACCAGTAGTCTGCTTTCTGTCTGCATGAATTTGCCTGTTCTGGACATTTTATATAAATGGACTCATATAATATGTGGTCCTTTGTTAGTGGTTTCTTTCATTTATGGTGTCAAGATTCATCATGTTGTAGCATTATCAATATTTTATTTCTGTTTATTACTGAATAATATTCTGTCACATAGACATACTACATTTTGCTTATCTGTTTTTCATCAGTTGATAAACATGTGTTTTTTTCACTTTTTGGCTATTATGAATAGCGCTGCTATGAACATTGATACGTAAGTTTTTGTATGGATCTGTGTTTTCAGTTCTCTTGGGTATGGATCTGGGAGTGGAATTGCTGGCTCACACAGTAACTCTGCATTTAACTGTTTGAGGAACTGCCAGACTATTTTCCAAAATGGCTTCACTATTTTACATTCCCTCCAGCAGCAGAGAATGAGAGTTCTAATTTTTCCACATCCTCATCAACACTTATTATTGTCTTCTTTTTGATTATGGCTATCCTAGTCAGTGTTAAGTGATATTTCATTGTGGTTTTTTGATTTACATTTCTGTGAGGACTAATGATGTTGGGTATCTTTCCATGTGCTTATTGGCCACTTGTATATCTTCTTTGTAGAAATGTCTATTTGAATCATTTGCCAGATTTTTAATTGTGTTGTCTTTTTTTGTATTTTGGATACAATATCCAAATATGTATTTGTCTTTTTTTTCTTTATGTATTCTTTTCTGTGTGTATTCTGGATACAAGCCCCTTACCAGACATATGATTTGCAAATATTTTCTCTCATTCCGTACGTTGTCCTTTCACTTCCTAGGTAGTACCCTTTGAAGCAAAAAGTTTTTAATTTTGGTGAAGTCCAACTTTGTTTTTAATTTGGTGTCATGGTCAACTTTGCTTTGAGTGTTGGGAGAGATTGGCTAAAGCGAAGACGGAAATAACTATGGGTTTGGCAGCAAGGAAGTCATTTGTGACCATGGAAGAAGGTTTGCAAAATGTTGGTGTTGGACTCTTGCTACGACAAATTGTGCAGGGCTAACGAGAGCACCTCAGCCAATTCCTGGTCCTGAGGTACACGGGGTATAAGTGAAGACAAGGGTGTCAAGGGAATGTTCAGGAAACAAGAAAGGACAGTTTGTTGATCAGTGTTTGGAAGTTAGAGAAGGTACAGAGAAGGGTTAAGGGCTTGTGTATGGTTGGTAGTTTGGGCCATTTTGAGGGGAAGCCTGGAACGAGTTCTAATTGACCCTTTGTCTTCATATCACTAGAACAAGACTCAAAATCCTGAGGTGATGTATCCAGTTAGAGACCTCTGACTGCCAGGGAGCAGAGAGAAATAGTCTAGCATTCTCAGCCTATATGGTGGGAGACCGAGTATTACCTCTAACCAATACTACCCACAATAGAGGCTTCCCTCAATTTGGAATGGGGATTAGCGTCTGAGTTATTATTTCTCCCAAAACGCAACAGTCTGCTACATAGACTATTTGTTAAATTTTTGTGTCTACTTTAAATGAATGTTTTAGATAAAATCCTCTGGGCTAGGTGACAGAGATTCAATATCAAGTCAAGTTCATATATAAATATCTGATTTGCTGTCACTTTTAACTGTATGTTTGGTCTAGATGGTTTGAGGTATGAATTAGATCAGCCTACATTTTTGGGGAGAGTATAATCTTTATAAGTATTAAGGCGTCATATATTCCTAGAGTGAAAGGATTTTCAACACATGCACACACACAAAGAAGACTCATCAAAAATAATCTTTCCTGTATAGATAAAAATATACTAAGTGTCTGCTTTGATTTATTCCATTCTACTTCTGGCTGCTTACTGCAGTACAAAAATTCAACATGAAGCCCTTGGCAAACATGGTTTAATTTTATTGACACACTTGCATCAATTCTCTAATTTAAATTCGACATATGTTGGTTAGGGTTCAGTCTAATCCGCTTAAGTTTTATGGATTAAATTTGATAGTTTTTTTTCTCCCCACATAATAATCTAAATATGCTAGGATGGGTAAATGGCTCTGATCCATGACCAGTAATCTTAGCTTTAAATGTGTGGTTTCCAACTCTAGGCCCAAGGCCACTGATACAATTCTTCCCATTTCCAACTGGCGGGAAAAGGGAAAGGCTATGGTCCAGGGCAAGCAGCTTGTCTTTACATTAGAATTGCCTCAGAATTTGCATACATCATTTATGCTCACATCTCATTGGCCTGAATTT
Source organism: Equus quagga (assembly GCF_021613505.1). NCBI lineage: Eukaryota > Metazoa > Chordata > Mammalia > Perissodactyla > Equidae > Equus > Equus quagga. Next base: position 94,393,433 of record NC_060274.1, read on the forward strand.
AGTCACATGGCCACTTCTAGCTAAAAAGGATGCTGGGAAATGTCTTTGCCATGAGCCCACATAAAATAAATGAGTTCTATCACTAAAGGAAGAAGGAGAAAATGGATACTAGCATTTCAGCAATCGCCACCAAATCAGGGAACAGCTGATGTGTGAAAGTTTACCAATTTTTCCATGGTTACCTCCATCCTTACTGTAAAGAAATGCAAAGAGGAATGTCCTATTTAGTAAGGAACCTCTTCCTGTCTGCTCCTTACAGAGGGAAAGGGCAGTAGACATTAGAGGTCAGAGTGTGGGAAGTTTCTGGGTTGATGACTCAAGCTTTGCTATGTACTGGCTCTGTGACTTTGAGTAAATGACTAACTGTCCTGTACTTTACTTTCTCCATAAGGAGGATGGAGATGAAAAGTGCTTGGAACAGTGCCTGGGTTATAGCAAGCACTCAGTTATGTTAGTTCAGATTCTAGAGGCCACTGAGGGTAATTAATTGCTTTTTGGCTAATATTTTTAGTTATTAAAATATCCTGAAATTGTGGTTTGTATTGTTCCAATGTAGGTTTACTTTTCAAAGAGCAACCATAACCCTATTTAATTGGCTCCACTTCTCATCTTCTATAACTTTTCCAACTTCATCTCTTCTTACTTCTCCCCAAAGTTTTCCTCCATTCCCAACACCTTGCTGCTTCCTGTTTTGGCTCATTCTGTTTCCTCCTTCCAAACCCCTTCCAGACAATTCATGTTCAGAACTTCCTTAAACTTTCATCTCAGATCCCCACCCAAGCAGCCCCGGTCCACTCCCACTGCTCCTGCACTGTAAGCTCTATACATTTATAGGTGCTTGTTTCATCATCCTCTCTCGTACCAGTTGATGTGGCGCTCTGGTCTCTCTGGCAGACACTGTTAATTGTCTCTCAACTATCCATTGCCCCTTTTGCTTGCTATTAGAGATCCAGTTTTATTCAAGGCAGCAATATGTTCAGCTCCAGGTAAAGAGTTTACTTTCCCAACGTTCCTTGTAGCTAGGGATAGTCATGCAATACAGTTCTGGCCAATGAGATATACTGGGGGGTCTGTTTAGGCTTCAGGAAAGCTTTTTCTTTTACTAGCAAAAGAGGAAGATATGTAATTACCCCTTATTCTTCCTTTTTTTTTCTTTCTTATAATCTGTATATGTGATATCTGAAACTACAACAGCCACCTTGCGCCCATGAGGCAACACTCAGGAAGAAGAAACCAAATCCACTAAGGATGGTGTAATAGAAATACAGAAAGAGCCAGCCTGTTAGTATCATTAGGCGGCTGAACCATTGTCAGCAACCACCTAACTTCGTTTCTCTTGACTTTGCCTTCTCCAGCTACACACTGATAAATTCATTAATTCCACACATTTCCTGTGCCCCTCCCACCTCAAGTAAAAGCTGTGCCCTCTTCAGTTCCAGAGGTAATAATATTGGAAGCGGAAAATGCTCATATAAAATTTACATCTGCTCCACATCCCACCTGCAGACTCCAGCACTGACTTACTCTACCGACTAACCCAACCTGTTATGGGGTTGCCCAGTGCTCTGCATGAAGCTCTGGAATTGTGTCCTCCATATACTAGCTTCATATCTCATCTACACATGATACCCCAGAGATTGCTGAGGCCTTCTGAATGGCTCTCTGATATAGATCACTTCCCCTCCTACCTGTTCTCTTATGGTAAAGGGTTTCTGAGTCTTTGTTTGAGCCCATGTCTTCCATGTAAATGTCAGTTTATAGAAGTGGGCTTCTCTCTGCTTCCCACACTGACTCCTAGTTGGGACTCTGCTGGATGTTTGCTGCCCCTGGCTCCAGTCTAGAGGTCAACAATCTGTTGTCCTTGAGAAGACCTCATAGATACCAATGGAACCACCTGCAAGGCTCCTGATCATCTGCTGCCCTCTGCTTTCCTTGTAGAGTTCCCTTACCTACCTATAGTGACCCCCTGCCTGCTCACCCTGAGCTTGCAGTATGGAAAAATCATGCCAAAGTCCTGATTGGAGATGCCTGTAAGATTTGGGCCTTGGGCTTTTCTCTGTCTAACTATGTTCAGCTCTTAGCCCCTATAGCTGATCAGCAACCCCAGCAGCAGGTCTGACCTGGCACATGGGTCTAGTGCTATGCCAGTCCCACTTGCCTGGTCTCCTTACCAGAAAACTGTCACACCTCAGCCACAAATCCTTTTGTACCTTGATAGCAATTCTAGTTACTTGAGGTCTGTGATTTGTCCTTTTAACAGTACGCTTGAAGCCCTGAGGGTTGGTGAGTTCTTTTTAATTTTTAAAAAATGAACTCTGAGAGTGTATTTATGTATGTATAATATACTCATCGTAATTGTTGAATGAATGGATAATGAGTCACTAAGGCCCTGGAAACCCATAGGTCAGAATAACAATACTGCTTTCTTTTCAGAGTCTGTCTTCTGAACGGCTTCAGGAAGTTTGGCCTGGTTGTAATTGATAAGGAAAATGGGAGTCTTCAATTCTTTCCAGTGCTGTCTTGTCTGATTAACACTATGATTTATGGCCAGTGGTTACATGAAAAAAAAATGTTATCTTGGCATTTAAGCTGGTAATTCCAAATGTGACACAAATGGCCTGGACACAACTCATAGTAGAAAATATGAAAGGGGCTTAATGTAAAATTCAAACTTTGAGGCATTTTGTGGCCACCTCAGCTGCTCAGGATCCACTCATGCTTGACCGGCACCACAACCTGGTTTTAATCCGCGTGTCTGGTTCACCAGCTGTTTCTTGGCTCATTACATTTGACAGGGTTCCCAAGGCTATGAGACTAAGCCTCTTTGGATTTTTTTTTTTAAACTAGGGACAGGAAACGAACATTTCCATCCTCTCATTGCTGTTTTTAATGGAACGTCAATATTTTTCGGGTCATATTTGAAGTGATGACTAGTCAGTGAAAAGTGCTGGAGCATGAAGAAAAGCATGCGAAAAGATGGTACAAAGAAATGGCAAGCTGCCATCTGGAGACTAAAAATATAAATGGAGAGGCTCTCTTAGGACCAGTTTGTGAAGAAAGATATCTCAGAGGTTCTCCCTCTATGGGCTTGAACCAATAATTGTTCATCTGATTCATTGTCAGTTCTTTGGAGATAGAAATGTTTGAAAACTTGGCTCTTTTCTATTGAAGAAGAGTTTTTGAGCAGTATCAAAGAAAGGTTTTGGAGTCCAAAGCTTCCTGTGATGAAATCTATGAAGGCATTAAACTGAAGCCTCCCAAATGTAGGCTAAGGGCTGAAGAAGTCTACTTTACAGTGTGGGTCGGTGCGTCAGCCAGAAAACTCCACCTCAACCTTTTGTTTCCCCTAGATTCTGACTCTACAGAAAAGGAGAAATAATTGAGTACTTTGACTAATGGAATATCAAAGGTCTCTAAAGACATAAGCAATAGTATATTTTAGTGTAGAAAATTGATTTAGTCTACAACTAGTAATAAAACAGCTAAAATAATAAATATATGTATTCCAAAGAAGAATGAATCAAGAGCCAATACAGCAATCTACATTACAGCAAGCACTATGGTTATATTCTGCCCCATGTTCTGATTTCTGACTCTCACTTCCCCTCAACATGATCCACTTACTTCCACTGCACCCTCTGCACTGCTGATCCCCTAGAACTGCTCTGAAGTGGTAGTCACCAATACCCCACTGTTGGCCCACCGCTTCCTCTCCTTCCAGCTCTCACTCCTCTCACATCCCCTCTTTGGTTTTATCCAAACTTCCAGTCACATACCCCCAAATGTCTCAGAGCCCCACAAGTTTTGCTTTCTTCACTGCCTGGCCTAGCCAATGGCCATGGCTTTGAATACGTCTTTGGGCCCAAATTTTGTTTGCCTTCCTGGGAGCTGGACCTTGGCCACTGAATGCTCTTGGAGAAAGCAGCAAAATTGCACCAATTGGTGCCATGACAAATTCATGATCTCTGATCGTAGCTGCTCCTTTACACTGCTCATTAATTCTTGCATGTGTTTAGATATTACTAGCTCCAACAAATTTAGCCAAAACTTCACAACTCTCCTCAGGCTTAGTTTACCAGCTTACTACCTTTACTTTCGGCAAATGGTTCTCCTCCTGCTACATGGATAAAATACAGCCAATAGGAGTGAAAGGTTTAAACTCTCACTGCATCCCTAAAAAATGTTGGTCTGTATTCAGCACCAAGAGCCCCAGAGGAAGCAGCATCCCTCCTCCTGCTCAAGAACACTCCATTTTCTGTCTTCTGCATCCCATTCCCATACTCAGGAACATCTTCACTCGCCCTAAGGCCACTTATTTCTCTCCCAGATGCATCCTATTTCTACTGCAGACTGATCTCTTATATTTGTCCTTCCGGCTTCTCTCAACTCTGCCTTTAGTCAAACTGCCCTAACTGCAAACCCCTAGGAGCCCCTTACCAGTCTGCCTCCTCCATTCTTTGCGTCTTCTAGTCCATCCTCCTCACTACTTGTGAGTAATCTTGCACAGCAATCTTTCTAACGCATAAGTCTGAGCGTGCCTTCCCCCTGCTGAAAATCATTCAGAGGCTCCTTACCACCACAGGAAAAAAGTCTAAACTCCCTGGCATGGCAAAACATGGCTTTCATAACCTGGTCCTTGCCTGCCTCTTTAGCTCTGTCTTTCTACTCTCTGAGTTTGCCAACCAGATGCTTCTGCAATCAGAGCTTGTGCAGGTCTCTACCTGGGATGTCATTTCCCTGTCTTGTCGGTCTTGGTTGTTCAAGTCTTTGATCAAGGGCTACCTCCTCTGTGATGCCTTCTCTACCCCACTTCACTCCATTACCCCCCACTCTAGGTTAAATGCCTCAGCACTACTGTAGCATCCTCTTCATGATTCTTTTATAGTCCTTATCATGCCTTACCATTTATTCATTTATTTAGCTATTTCTTTCTTTATTTACAGAAATAAATTAATCATAGGAAAATTGAAAATATGCATAAGCAAAAAGAGGAAAAAACACAAACCTGTAATTCCTCTACCCAGATTTAATCAATAGTAAATTTTTGGCATATATTCTAGTATATATTTCTAAGTATGTACATATAAATATATAATTATTTGATAATGGCTTTATACTACACACACTGTTTTATATAAAAAATTTTCACTTATCAGTGTGATAAATATCTGTGTCAATAAATATACATACACATCATAATTTTTAATAGCTGCTGAGAATTACATTAAATGGATATTTTATTGAAGCCATTCCCTACACTAGCCATTTAAAATATTTAAAATTTTTCATGATTATAATCAATGTTGCAATGATTATTCATAGATATTTATGCACATTTCTGATAAGGATATTTTCTTAAAATAAATTTTCAGAAGTGCAATCTCTGGGTCAAGGAGAGTTTTAGAGAGTGTTGGTAGATATTTTGCCCAATAGCAGAATCGCCCTGTGTTTAAGTGCTGGTCTGTTTCTCTTGCTTCCCATTAGACTGGAGCCTCCTCCAAGGTGGAGACATTGTCGTTAGTTTCTGTGTCCCCAGGACCACACTTGGACTATCAGTACGTGACATCAGAGTTAAACATGTCAGAGATTCATGCCATCTGGCTGATTGCCCTTTTCTAAGAACAGGAAACACAAAACAGGCCTTCAGGATCATTAGCCCCAGACAAACTTAGTTCCAGTATTTTCAAGAAAATAAATCCACTTGGCATGATAAGCAGGATGTTTGACCCTGTGTGTTGAATGGGATATGTATTAGATGAAGTCAGCATTTATGGGCTGTGCACTCATTTGGTGATTAATCACTCGTTAATGCCCATAGTGATTTTCTTGTGATGTTATTCACTAGTAAATATACATATCTCCATTTTTCTCAATTAAGAATAAATTCTTGGAAATTGGGGGCAATTATACTTCTTTGTATACCTATAAATTTGTTTTTAGTAGGCCCTCAAAAATTTTTTTAATCATGCAAATAAATCTAATCTTGATCATAAAACTACTAGGAGAAGGGACGGGGCCTCATTCTGCTAATGTGTTCAGCCCCTGATAAAGGGTTAGATAAGAGAATTAACCGCCTTCCACAGTGAGCCCTCAGCACCCTCGTTAAATATAGTTGAAGGTGACTTTCTCTGCTCAGCGTCACTCACAGGTGGCAGTGAGTGCATAGTCTTGGCTGAGACAGCTGGTGGCATTGCCAGGAGGCATGCGAGAGGTCAAGGACCATTTCAGCACCTCAAGTAAACGCACGTTTGCTGTTGGCACCCAGCCCCCACGCTTCAACCCATCAGTTCCTTTCATCCTTATGTCCCTAATATTTTAATTTATGACGTTATTCAAATTATTATTAATAATTAGATGAGGGTAGATGAGATGGCATCAATTCCTGGATGGAGAACAATCCTGATGTGGGGAGCCCCTCTTCCTCTAAGTTTGGAGCAAGGATTAGGGTAACCTGTGGGTGGTGAGGCAAGAGGTCAAGATACAGTGAGGGGGAGGGACAGTGTGTATACCAGGAGACCCTCTGCCAAATTTCTTCATTATAGGCCTGAAGTCCACTTAACACTCACCGTGTATTTACTAGTCTTTCCACTCTTGGAGGGAAATAACCTGGGACTGTTAACTATTGTGTCCAAGTAAGTCACCCCAGGACCTGTGTGCTTCTATCAAAATGAGAAAATTCACATGATTGACACAAAAGGAACTTGTAAACTGGTGATACTTGCACAGTTCTTTTCAGAACTCTCTCTCTAAAAATTATTTCCATTGTGTGCTTAGTGCTGCCGCTAAAGAACAAAGAGGAGGGGCTGGCCCCATGGCATGGTGGTTAAGTTTGGTGTGCTCTGCTTCAGCAGCCTGGGTTTGAGGGTTCGGATCCCAGGCATGGACCTCCACCACTCATCAGCCATGATGTGGTGATGACCCACATACAAAATAGAGGAAGATTGGCACAGATGTTAGCTGAGGGCTAATCTTCCTTAGCAAAAGAAAAGAAAAGAAAAGAACAAAGAGGAGCCTGCCCCTTAAACCTATTGAAAATGACTTAATAGGATTAGAATTTGGCTTGTATCACTGCCAAGCACTCCTGCTTCAGGAGGAATTTCATTTGGTCCAGAAATTCCTTCCCTTCACTCCCTGCTACCTGCAACAGCTATTCCTGTAAGTAGACACCTGGTTGCAAACTCTGTATGGGTTTCTCAAAGAGGTCCCAATCCAGATCTGCAATGCCATAAAGGAGGGAAAAAAATAAGAGGAGTTGAAACCATTGTGGTAGTATCTAAATGTTTTGGAATTCATTTTCTTCAGTTTCTTAAAATGTATCACAGTCATACATGCATATAGTTCTATAAACTCATTGTGAAATACAGGTGTCCCTTGCAACATCTCTCTACCCCAGCCATTTTCACTCCTCAGAGACAATTATTTTCAATGTTTAAGTTAGTTCTTAATGTTTACCCTTTTATCACTAAGTAAAAATGTATTGTGAATTGCTACTTTTTGATTGTCTTTAAATTTTAGGCATTATCTATTGACAATCCTATATGGAAGATGAGAATTTATTCTCCACACACGAATTCCTTCCTTACCCTCATCCTCCCAATACGATTATATTATAATTTTGGGTTAGATCAATATATAAGTTTCACATTTCCATGACTATGTAAATATTATATGTTGCTGACCCAAATAGTATATTATAATTACATTTAATTTCTTACATAAAATTTTTTGTTCTCAAGGCCAGCCCGCTGGCACAGCAGTTAAGTTTGCATGTTCCACTTTGGTGGCCTGGGGTTTGCTGGTTCGGATCCTGGGTGCAGACCTACGCACCGCTTGTCAAGCCATGCTGCGGCAGGAGTCCCACAAAAAAGTAGAGGGAGATGGGGACGAATGTTAGCTCAGGCCAGTCTTCCTCAGCAAAAAGAGGAGGATTGGTGGCAGATGTTAGCTCAGGGCTAATCTTCCCCCTACCAAAAAAATTTTTTTGTTCTCTCTGGAGTTAACTTTTTTTCACTTGGATAGCTTTCTAGGAACCTATCTCATCCATCCCTCAACTTCCTTACAGTGTAATCGCTCTTCAGTAGTTCAAACACATCAGGCATTCATCAGCTTTGTCTTCTTGGGGACAGTTCACTCAGCAGACTGTGGCATTTATTATGGCTGTTCAGGTCATTGTCCTTCTAGGTTTTCAGTTCCTTCACTGTTTGTGAATGATGGGTAAATTCTGGATAAGTGAAGTGGTACTTGTGTTCAGAATGTTGGGGATTTTCTAGTATTCTATACAAACAGAGGATCTAAAATGCCTTCCTAGCAATCTCTCCTCTGAGATGAAGTATTTTCAGGTGGTGCCACACTAAATATTAATGCCTCTTTTCTGTCTTCTCATTTTTCATTGCCTTTATAAGGATATCAATTTCCTTAGCACAAGATTCTGTAAAATACTTAATTGACTTAACATTTTCTCAAATTTTGGGTACGGCAGCAATATTTTCTTCCCATGTAGCAAAAAACACTACATCAATATCCAATCTTGGAAAAATATTGCTGGTGGCACTAAAATTGGTACAACACTTTTGGGAAATAATTTGCCAATATGCAAAAGAACATCATTCCTTTGCCTTTCCAATTTCAGTCTTGGAATCCATTTTAAAGAAATAATCCAAAACATGGAAAAATCTGTAAGAACGTGTAAGAATAGTCACAGTGGTGTTATTTGTAGAAGCGAAAAAATGGAAATGATATAATGTCCGTTAACAGGGTAATAGCTAAATAAATTGTGGGATATATATTTTGCTTTTTACATACATGTAATAATATGAAAATAAATACTTGCTATAATGTTAAACAAAAAATAAGGATAGTATGTTCAGGTACACTGTGATTACAACTATGTAAAACATACATGTTGAGAACTGAAACCATCTACCCTATTCAACTTATGCCTCCATGAATATGACTTCACTATTCCCATGTTCATTAGCATAACTTTACTCTTCCAAGAGTCTCTTGGCCAGGAAATAAATTTATTGTTCATAACAGGAATTTCTCTATAGATCCATCAAATCATCAATAGGAAGTATCAACTGAGTTTATGATGTCCTAAGACTCTTTGAACCCCTCAACTCAAATTCTTGCCTTAATGTTTCCACCAAATCTGAACAATTATATCATGATCTTTACTCAATCTTAAACAATGCCTGCTCATTGAAAGACCCAGTTTAACAAAACTCCAAGATTTCAATAAAATCTGGTCTTGCCCTCCCCTGCTCTGAAACACCACCCAAGCTCTGCTGAGATGGAGCTCTCCCTTAGGGCAATGAGCGGTAAATGCAGCCCTGTCTTATTAGCATATCGTGTTGGTGATACTTGGAAAACCAGCATCCAACAATACAGAAAAACTATGCAATATATACAGCTAGAAAAAGACAAAAGGAATATGTAAAAATAAGAACAGTTCTGTTAGGGGATTGGTATTCTGTCAACTTTTCAAGCCTTTTTAAAGGTATTCTTATGTAATGAGGGCAAGGCTTATTTCAATCAATGTCTAAAAACTCATTTTGGTACAAGCCACCTTTTAATGTGTAAAGATCAAAGAAAGGCAAAGCTATGCAACTTGTTATTCTCTTTGTTGTGCTTTGTACAACAATCAATAACAGTCTAAAGAGAAGACTGCTTAGGTAGGAAGCAGAGCTGTTCATATTGTAATTATGCTTGTAGAATCAAAATACTTATGGGCTCTGTTGTAATGAAAATGATCCAAAAATGCTCTAAAATCACTTAATGTTGAGAAACAATCATAAGGACACTGACTATGGCCTTTAAATGGGTTTTGGGTCTTTAATGGGAGAGAGGCTTTAGACAATGGCTTGCTTAGCACTGAGTTACATAAATGTTGTCGACCTAACATAGCATAGATGCGTCTCACAAAATTAAAAGCCAGGCTTTACTGACAGAAATTTTGTAGTCAATGGGTTTGGCAGAGTTTGTCAAATATATTTCCTATCATTTTATGAAAATCAGGGAGAAAAGCTGGCATGTGGATAGTTTGTCACAGCTGACAAAGGCGACACTCAGGTACACCTTCATACCCCTGGCAGTTAGCTGTTTTGTGTCAAGTTTTCTAATGCAAACAAACTTTGATGGCTTGACTTGTTAAAATGGGCTCTGGTTAGGCCAATTAAAAGCCACTCAGGTAAATGTTACCTTCTCAACTTTTTTTCTCTAGGGCATCAATAAACTTTGTAGGGAGAAGTACATCAATCAAGGCATAACACCAAAAAACAGGATCTATCAACAAAGAAGTCTGGAAATTTCAGTATGACACAACCAGGAGATTTACACAGCTTCTGCTCCAGGTAAAGACACACCGATGAAAGGAATAAAGACAGAAACGCTAAGATTAATCAGGTAATTTTATTTAATATTTACCATTCAGCAGCAACCAATATGAACATCTGAGCTAACAGAATCTCTTGAAGTTGTCTGCTATGTAGCTGCTTCAGAAATACAAGCACATGATAAATTTAACTGTTCATTGCCAAAATTTTTTTAAAAAATGGCTTCAAGAGCAAATAACACTGATTTATACTGTGCCCAAGCACTAGTCAACAAATCTATTAAATTACAGAGGAAAAGGAAATCAAAGAAGCTTTGTTATCTTATGCATGTCACCTTATTTAAATGGAAGGCTTCATCTCTTTAAAGCAACAGGAATATGGAGCTTCCTATATATATATTTATATATATACTTTTTTTTAAAGGATGTGATTACAAACACAAAGTGTTATCATCAAAAGCAAAAGCTAGTTCAAGAAATTTCCAACTGCAAAACTTGCAAGATACAAAGCTAAAATTCATATGTTCCTTTTCTCAATTATGAATACTTTCACTAAACATAAATATTTTAACATATATTAATTTTTCTGACATTCAAAATTGTAGTCAATATGGCAGAATTATTGTTAAAAGCACATATGTACAAATATTCTTTTTCCATACATAAAGTATTTGGCATAATTATAATAACAATCATACTGCATCCACAACTGTTTGCTCTTATTTTTACTTTTTTTTTACACATAATGGTATCTCTTATTAAAATTAACCAGTTATGTACAAAAATACTTGAACATTTATTATAGAAAACCTCTATAACCAGCCTCAACAGCGTATACCTGCTGAATGGTTTCATAAGGGAATATAAAAAAGTGGTCACTGCCTTCCAGGTAAGCTATCAACAAAACAAACACAGTTAAACTACAATGAGCTTCCCAACAAAAGAGGGAAAATATTTAACAGTATGATTTAAAATACAGTTCATATCTATTGTCAATTGAGTGTTATAAACAGTCAGTAAAAGAAAAAACAAAGATACAAAATACATTACTACATACAAGGTGCTTTTTTTCACACTCCTACAACTGTGGCATTCGCATCCCTATCTAGATCTAAGATGCTATGTTGCAATATTTAAGCCAGAGCCGTCCACAGCCATCATCCTTCAACAAAAGGACAACAGGATCAGCTAAGAAGACAAGCTCCACTGGTAAGAATGGAGAGTTGTGAGGAATTTTTTATTTTGTGCAGGACTGAAAGTTAATGCCCTTGGCTTTTTAAAGTCCTTTTGCCATTTAATCATGCTAATATATTTTCTCAAAGGTTTTTATCTTCATTTACACTATTGATTTAATACTGTCCTGTATTGATTCCTGAATTCTTGTTAATGGAACACATTAATTTGTGCCTGTTTAATACATGAACATCTGCTCTTCTTCAATGACAAATGTGGTAGAGGAAACTATCAAGTAAGGAAGCACAAGATTCAAGTAAACATTTCTGGGGTCGTTTGCTTAATCTACCCGATTGGAACTCTGAAAGTAAATTGCACCTTAAAAAGAAATACAGTAGATACTATCGTGTCAGAGTACTAAAGGATTTACCAACCAATTCACAAAGTAGAGTTTTAAGAATGTAGACAGCTGTCAAATGTCAAAAGCAACCTTAAGAAGTATTCTGTTTCAAGAACAAAACAACTTCCAGTCTCAATCCTTGCAACCCCTTAACTATTTTGTCTAACTAGCCTGCTTCAACTTTTAATTCTGATGATGTGCATTGATCAGTCTGCTCATGGAAAGAGCCAGAAATCTCACCTTATTTACAGATGTCTTCTGCAGTAAAGACCGTTATGTTAGGATGTGCAATGACTTAATAAGCTTTCTCAGAGTATCAAGTATTCAGTAAAAAGTATACAACATTATCACGCATCGTATTGTTTGACAATATTGTTTTTAAGATTAAACTATGTAAAAAAAGAGAACATAAAAAGATACAAAAGGAGTCTTCATCATTATTTACCACTTTCAAATGAGAAACGTTTTAATGAAACTCAGCCATACTTCATATAACATCTGGCGCTTTAGATCAGTAACTTAATATTGTGCAACATTATATTAATAAGCAAATTTTAATTCCATTTAAAGACAAATCTGAGTACGTTATTAAAGTGCCTACACTAAATATCTTATCATACTTCTTATTCTCCTGTAAACGGCAAAGAATTCATCGCAGGTGAACAGAAAAGTGACTCATAACTGCGAGACCTTCCGTGGCAGGGGCCTGGGCCGCGGCGCGGGGTCAGTCCTCCGGGTCCCATTCTCCAGGTGGCTCGATCGCGCCGCCAGCGGCTTGGGGGGCAAGGCGGGCGGCTCGGCGGTGGGGGGGACGGGAATGGACAGGCTGTGAGGTAGCGGGACCGGGCGCCGCAGAGTCCGCTCGTAGACGCTGTAGGGTGGCGGCGTCTTGCTCTCCTTGCGCACCGGCTCCTCCGGCCCGCTGTAGCACGGCCCCGGCCCTGGCCCTGGCCCTGGCGCTGACGGGTCATTCACCTGATTTTCAAAGCCTGAGGTTTCCGACGTGCTACACCGGCTGAGAGAAGAAATCCCACTGCTGTAGCTGCCCGACAAGACCGGGGAGTTGGAGCTCAGTCCTGGGGAGTGATACTCCACGGGAGATGGGGTGAAAGACTGCACAGAGCCCTGCGCAAGCGGAAAAAGGGAGACAGCAGAGTCAGGAACACTGTGATGGGCTGAACCGCATCCCCCCAAATTCATACATTGAAGCCCCAACCCCTAGTACCTCAGAACGTGACTGTATTTGGAGGCAGGGCTTTTACAGAGGTGGTTATGTGAAAATGAGGCTTTTTGGGTGGACCCTAATCTGATATGATTGATGTCCTTAGAAGAAAAGGAAATTTGCATACAGAGATACCAAAGATGCCTGCACACAGAGATAAGACCCCCTGAAGACAGAAGGAGAATGTGGCCTTCTATAAGCCAAGGAGAGAGGCCTCCGGAGAAACTAAGCCCAGCGGACATCTTGGTCTTGGACTTGTAGCCTCCACAACTGTGAAAAGATAAATTTCTGTTGTTTAAGCTGCCCAGTCTGGGGTGTTTTGTTACGGCAGCCATGAGGGACCAACACAAACACCCAGACTCAAATTTGAGTGTTGTCATTCTCAGCACTGAACATACACGTCAGGCATTTATCTGCCAGGCCCACCATTCAGTCACTCCACCTCACTGCCTCCTTCTTATTTTCAGGATAGAAGATAAAAGTAATCAGAAAGGAAATTCAGAGGCATAGAATTAGTCTCATAGTTTGAAAGATAGGGAACTGGCAAAAAGAAAAAAAAAAAAGAAAAACTCTGAGCGTGCCATTTCCCCTTTCTAGCTCATCAGGGCATGAGCTCAGAACGGCAGGACAGGATGGCAGGACGCAGGGCAGCTTGACAAGCAGGCCGGACTCCCACCAGAGAGCTCAGGAGGAATGAGAGGCACCGCGGGCCTGCATTTGATTACTCTGTCCCAGCGCCGACTCCTGAGCTGACGCTGCACACTGGCGGCCCTCAGGCTCTAGCTTGAGATATGAGCTGCTTCATCTGCAGCGTTTTTAAAAACTTAGTTGCTAAGTCAGGTTTAAACAGGAAGATTTCCCCAAAAACTCCAGATTTCTAGCATTTCGTAAAGAACTGGCAGTTCTAGCAACAATGGCTCACATTCTCTTAATGGAAATAATCTTTTGAAGCTGTGCAGGGGCTGTTCCCTTTAGAGGGAGCATGAATTCCTCCCCACCCGTCCATATAGTATTCTGCCTACCTCCTTCACTCATTTATGTTAGCTCGCTGGCATCTGAATTTGCTACTTCCCCAACTGGTTTCCTAAAGAAAACAAGTCCTAAGAGATGTTCTGAGAAAAGAGGGTTCTGCTGGGAAATGCTGCATACTACATACTCCTTGAGTATATTCAAAGCATATTCACATGTAAAAGTCTTACAGTAAAGAAACCTAAATGACTTCGTTCAGCCCAGTGTTTTCTAAACTTACTTGACCGTAGACCATTTTCCTGTTTATCACATAACGGCCTATCAAACTTTAATGTTCTATGGAACACACTTTGAGAAATGTTGTCCTAGATGAACTTTACCTTGATCTCTTTTTCAACAAATTAATACTGGTAGACACAAATCCTTTCATTTAGCAAGAGCCTAAAATTAAGCATGGCCAGTTAAGAGATCTAAGGGCTGGCCCGGTGGCCAAGTGGGTAAGTTCGTGCGCTCTGCTATGGCAGCCCAGGGTTTCTCTGGTTCGGATCCTGGGCTTGGACATGGCACTGCTCATCAGGCCACGTTGAGGTGGTGTCCCACGTACTACAACTAAAAGCCCCCACAACTAAAATACACAACTATACAGGGGGGGATTTGGGGAGAAAAAGCAGATAGAAAAAAAAAAAAAGAAGATTGGCAACAGTTGTTAGCTCAGGTGCCACTCTTTAAAAAAAAAAAAAGAAAATCTAAATTCCCTGCTGTTTTTGTCAAAAATGAGACTCCAAGTTCAAAATCAGGCATGTAAGCTCAGTCTTCTCCACAGGGTTAACTCCATCATGTAATTGCTGACAAAACTCTCAGTTAAGGCAGCAACGCTGCATTCTAATCACAGCAAAGTCAGTAACTTGGTAGCAGTGTGCCCTCTAATGAAACCCAGGAGTTACAACACCGATGTTCCATCCACTTTCTCTTCAAATTCTGTTTGTAAAGCTGTAGCTACAAGGCTGCATCTGGCCAGTAAGAACATACGCAGGTCTGCAGGGAGATGGTATACACCACCTTGCTAACTAGGACTATTTTGTAGCTACTTGAACATTTTCATCCCTTCAGTTCTTTTTATTTTTAAAGAATCAATCTCCAAGACTCTTATCGTCGTATTACTACTCTGCAAAATCAAGTTGAAAAATGCAGATATTAATTCCATAGAAAGATGCGGGGGCTCTTTGCGAGTACAGGTAAATGTAAAGCTGCAGAAACACCACATTGCCTTCCTTCCCATCACATCAAGATGACAGCCCGTGGCCACCACAGCGAATGCGGTCGCGCATACTTTATGTTTAACGGCTGCACTGCAGAATGACAACAAAACTAGCAAGTAATTTGCACTCACCAGCAAATTTCTACATCAGAAATGTTGGCAATGCAAATGAAATCACACTTCTTTGCATATTTCTCCATCTTTTTGGCTTTGTTTTCCAGATTCTCAATTTCTATCAGCAACTATCCTTAGCACCACAGATGTATCAGATCACGACCTGCCCCTCTTGTGTTTGTAGAAGGTAATTTGTCTTTTTCTTTCACATTAGCTGGAAATATCTCATCAACCAAAGGACATGGAGCATGTAAATCCTAAGTCACTTGGGTACAAAATCATTCTTTCAATGCTCACTTCAACCTCATCTTTGCCTCTGGTGCGGTAGCTCTGAACACCAACATCTATAGGTATGACAATCCTTGCGGCCAGTCTGATTCAATTTGGATAGAGACTAAATATTATTCTTTACCTTCATGAGGAAGTTTGTATGTTTACAGATGTTAACTAGCCTACGTCTACACACTAATTCAAATGTCTCACCTTTAAAGCTTTCCAGTTTGTTCCCCAGAATTTTTTAATTCATTTTACTGCTTTGTTTTTTATTATCAGGTATGGTTTTTGTTTTTTTGGTGAGGAAGATTTGTCCTGAGCTAACACCAGTGCCAATCTTCCTCTATTTTTTGTATGCAGGATGCTTCCACAGCATGTCCAGTGAGTGGAGTAGGTCCACGCCCAGGTCCGAACCTGCGAACCCGGGCAGCCGAAGCAGAGCACATGGAACTTTAACCACTTGGCCATGGGGCCCGCCCCATGAAGCATGTATTTTGAATATAAATGAAAGCTTTACTTATTCTCTAAAATATTCAAAGAGAAAAAGTTGGGTTCAGCTTTGTCAAAACGAGTGAGGCTTACCATAAAGGCAAAAAGGCACAGGAGAATGCTAAGTAGATCTTGATTATTGATGTTTTTCAATTGAAGTGATTTGTTTTTGGATGTCTCTTAAACCAAAAGACCAGGCCGAAAACGTCCTGGGAGATACTCTGGGGCCATATTTCTTTCCTAATTTCTGGTCTGTACATTCTCATTGCCACCATTTGGAGAATGGGGCTAATAATCTTAGAACAAATGGCTACATTCCCTAAAGGGAAAGCCTAGTGTTGTTTGCTCCCCATCCTCTTCTACCCCTTCTTCATGTGCTCTTTGCCTGGTCTGTGCAAATGAAAGCCCCTCACTGACGCACCGGGGATGAGTCTTGGAAAAAAGGAACGTGGGGCCAGTACATTTAGCCTCAGTCTAAAGAAAGGCCTGTACCTTCAATGGAGATCGCCCGGCAGGTGAGGGGGATACTGGTGTCGTGTGTCTTGCTGGTGAAGCTGTAAACAAAGAGAGATCATTTCAATTAGGAAAAACCAGATGGTTGACTATCTGCAGATACCCTCTGTGTGTATAAACCCATACAGATGATGCAGTGCATAAGGATCTCCTAGGCAAGGGGGTGAGGTGGAGAATCTAAATGATGCCTTTCCAAAACAGATTCCTCTCAAAGGATGGCAGCACCCAGACATGGGATAATCAGGGAAAAGTCACCAGAGCATACATGATGCTTTAACCAATGTGACAGGGCCCCAAACTAGTCCAGTGTCCCTTCCATCTCCCCAAAGTTCAGATGCTTCTGCACTGCTTGATCTATTTCAAAAGGTGCTTTTAGGTGGGAGGTGCCGGGAGCAGTCCTCAGAAAACAGCCTAGGCAACTTTGGCCTGAGCAACGGGAAGATCAACGTCACCTAGTCAGCTTAGAATAGATCCATGGGAATACATTTCTACCAGCCTCCCTTTCACATCCCCAATATTCCCCAAACAGACAGAAAACCCTTGGCCACATCCATACGAGAGGTGAGAAGTTTTCCATCTCTCCCCCTAATGCCTGTACTCAGGTGTTCCCTTGTCCTCGGGGCTGGTACTCCATGGATTTCATCATCATGGCAAAGAAGAGCTCTCTCTGTTTCCCCCACTAGATTTTCAAGCCCTACACCTGGGACACAGCATATGTGATGGCCCTGTTTTGTGTGTCTGCTTGTGGAACAAATCCAGCTCTCTGAAGCATCGCCACGCACTCTAAGAGCCTGCTGTGACACAGTCAACACTGAAGCGTCAGCCAGATTTCCCAATTCCACCTACACAGGTTTCAGTGAGTTCAGGGTTTATTGCTCTGTGATGAGCTGCCATTCTCCCAGCTGTCACAGTGAGGTTTGTAACTCTTAAGAAAACTACAGAAAGGCTGAAAGAAAGACAGACATTTACAGATCCCCCCAACAGTGACCACAGACGATGACATGAGGACAGACCATGAAAGCAATCAGTGCAGAAGGGAAGGCAGCCCTGCCACATTAACTTGGGAGAGGTGAGGTCATCTGCATGCTCTGGGTCTTAAGGGATCAGGGAGAAGGGTCCAGTATCACACTGTGGGGTTGTGCAGTCTCCCTCTTGCATGCTAGGGCATGCTGTCAGTGTGTGTCATGTTCCAACACCAGTGTTAGTTCTATCCCATCAGTCGTGGGTGTTGATTATGGAGGGAAATCACATATGTATAGAGAAGCCAATCCTGATTGGGAACTGTAAGATTTACTGTTGCTTGGGCCCTCCCCTCTTCCTCTTGACTTAGGCGTTCACTGACACCACCACTGTGAACTCCACAGCGGCCCCTGCACCCACTGTGTGTTCACAGAGATGTTTCTCTAGAAAGGCATTCTCCCCCAGAGACCTAAAATAATTCTA
This sequence comes from Equus quagga, assembly GCF_021613505.1. Classification (NCBI taxonomy): domain Eukaryota; kingdom Metazoa; phylum Chordata; class Mammalia; order Perissodactyla; family Equidae; genus Equus; species Equus quagga. The sequence continues at coordinate 94,411,620 of NC_060274.1, forward strand.
TCAGTATCCTTGTCTACAAGTTTGACTTGGCCTAGGAACCGAACCACCAATATTACTGTTCCTTAGAAAATGCTTTTCAAGTTCCCAACTTTAGGGATACAACTAGGTTTAACTAGAGAGTGCCTGAATATATGTACATCATGAATAAAATACACATTCTTGGTTGATGAGTCTTCATCTTCCATGGTCACACTAATGCAGACTATCAATTAAGCCTAAAGTTATTTCCTGTTTTGTTTAAAGATTTCACATGCCTTTCAAAACCTGATGGTGACTTTTAGCTTTGGTAAGTATGGAACAAACTGGGTAACATAGTTTACTTTAAAAAGAGGGAAAGTCAGTTTACTTTTCTTAGTTTAAGGGAAAAAAAAAAGATGAGATACTAAAACACAGCCAATGAAACATGATCAACCCAGAAAAAATCCATGAAGGAATAGTGTCATCTTATCTCTTGCCTAAGGCCAGTTATATTTGTGAAGCTTCAAAGCTACTCTAGACATAGGTAAGTGTTGAAAAGACTCTCCCCACCACCAGGATAGGTAGAGTCAGTAAAGTAGGTCAGGTTCCTCTTAAAGACTGTACCCTACTTAGGTCACCAAGCAAATAGCTTGTTCAGGAGGAAGGGGCCTGTTATTGCTAAAACTCACAAAGGAAGTTTCTTAAGAATAATTTTCAGTGGCTCTCAAAATCTAGAAAGGGTTGGTAAAATACAGATTCTAAGGTCTTACCCCAGAAATACTGAAATTCTGATTCAGTAGTCTGAGATTAGGCCCAAGAATTTGCTTCTTAAACCACTCCCCCAGGGGAGGCAATGCCCTGAACCAACCCTATGAGAAACAGGGGTCTTGAAAACAGATCTCTCTAAGCAACAGATAGCTATGGATACAACGCTAGTTGGCCCCCACAAGCCTATTAAAGTTACAGTTAGTCAATTCCTATTTAGGGGCAACCTTAAACCCTTGCATGAGCCCCAAATAAGACTGAACAAAGTGGCTGAGTTAGCATAAGAATGAGGTGGGTAAAGCGAAGCACAGAGAAAATGCTAGTGGCTTAGCAAGGTTAGGATACCTCCCCACATTTTGAGATGGTGCCTTGGAGGAGAACATTCTACAAAATCTGTCTGAGGGGTTTTTTAGGAACGGAGGACTGTTTGACTTCGTGTACCAGAAGCTCAGGAAAAAGGGACAACACTGGAAATGAATTATGCAGTTACTAAGGTTTTTACCTCAAACACCAAAATGCCTACCTTTCTCTGAGGAATTCACGACAAACTGAAGTAGTCAATAAAAGTTATCTGATAAAAGTGATTGTTCAAATGCTTCAAATACCCACCAGTCTGTGTGGGTCTTGGAGGGACAGGGGGAGAGATAAGCTTCCCACTATCCGACATGTTCTTGGCTTCTTTCCCACTGTCCAGGCTCCAGCTGCTAGGGGTGGGATTCACAGCTGGAAGGGAATAACACAGCTAAAAACACATGGTCCACTCTGCCCTTCAAACGCTTGAGATCTTAAAAGAAAGAATTATCCGGAATAAAAAAAAATAACTGGATTTAAAAAAAAAGCCAGGAAACCTAACTACTAAAGCTTTATTTAATTGCCTACCTCACAGTTATAGTTGACATTTAACTGGGTGACAGCACGTCTCTTTATTTCCCTCGAGCAGTGAAGCAGAACTACAGATCTCTACACTAGACTAGAAATGTTGAGAATGACAAATGCATCTAGATGCTGGGTAACAGATGGAGATATCGTCATTATTTTAAAACTTGTTTTTTAGTGGAAATTTCTGGACAAGGGGCACCCAGAAAGGAGGAAGGCAATGACATGCTAATATTTCAACTGTTTGGCAGAATTATTGGGATGGACTAGCCACTCTACACTGTGCTGTTGATCAACTCTTTGAGGAAAAGATCCTTGTTCCTGAAATCATTGGATTATACTGAAATACGTCCTAAAAGAAAAATTTGGAATACTGACAGTATTATTCCTTTTCTGTAATTTGCCTGTTCCATGCTTCAGTAAGATGCAGAAACATGGAACAACCCTGTTAGGAACAAGGGCAAGACACACAAGGTTATAAATAGCCACTATGCAATGAGTTTTACAAGAGCAAGTGTTGCAGGTGGCCGTGGCCTGCTCCCTGTACAGACACTGCCACCTGATGGACATGTCTAGGATTTCAACATTTTACCATTCTTTAAAGCATGGCATTCATTTAATGGGATGGAATTACCACTCTTAGAATCCTTTTTCTCTGTTCCTCTTAAATGTGCCTTGTGGTTTTCTTTGGTAGAGGGGTGATAAAAATACCCCATTCTTAAGTTCTCTGGACAAAGATCAGTATTTGACTTGTAACATTAAAGCAGAATTTGTGTTTTAAAATAATTTTGGCCAGGGTCTTGCTAATTTTGATCTCCCAAGGAAAGTTTTAATGTTAACTTATTGGTGTACTCAAATGACAATACAGTCTAGTTCTAAATGAGGGCAATTAAAGCGCACTTTATGGGGACATTTCGTTAGTGACTCTTGATTCATTGGCTCGTGGGACGGCTCTGAATTTTGAGGCTTGACCCCGAGAGAGGCAAACGGGTGACTTGCTGCAAGCCCCCCACCCCCAGCTGAGGAAGTCACATTTAGTCTGCTCTGCATCTTCTGCTGTGTTGCACAGACTGATGCTAACTGGCTATTAACAGCTATGCGCGTGTTTGTTTCTCATTTTTTGTGTGACCTTGCAGCAGGGCACACTCCATTATGCACTGGATTGCAACTCTTAAGTAGTATTTGAGTCACCACAAACAACAGATGAGCTGGCAGAATGAGCTTTGTAAGGGAGATGAAGAGTGGGACCAGGGAATCAATCTGGGAAGGTGCTGTTTCCACGGTGCTGAACAAGTAGCCTAATTGGCAAATTTGCTTCAGGAAGCGCGGGAATTGCCTCAGTGACTCGCTGAATAACACCCATAGCCAGTGAACAGAGGAGTGCCTAACTTGCTCAGATTCTGCTGTTAAATCCTACAAGAAAACAGTTTTTAAAGAATGCATCATGAATGACTGTCTTCATTAATCCCTTAAAGAGCAAATTAGTCCTGATCATTAAAGATCTGGAGACCTGCCTTCCACAAAGACACATGGAAGACTGGAGAAAATGAGAACAAAACAACCCCTGACACATTCCAGGACTGATGAAGGGGCTGGGTTTACACCCACCTTTCTCAGGCGCAGAAAGATTTGGGTCGCTGCGTGGCAAGGCCCCGTCTCCAATGTGGTTAAACAGCAGCCTCTGGAAGGGACAACAGCCTATTTTTATGATGCGATATGCTGACATGGGAAACCTTTTAGAAAACGAGATGATTATCTCATTACTGAAACTTTTTGTTCAAAATAATTTTTATATGGTGTATGATGAACCTAGGAACAAAAAATTTAATTATATTTAAGGAAAAAAGGGGAGAAGAGCCTTGGATTTTGAGAAAGAGAACACAGTGTTTAGAAAGTTTGTGTTAGATTTTAAATATAAATGGTAAATAAGTTTTCATAATAGAATGTAGGGAAAAATAAATAATAACTAGCAGTGAAGCTCTGGTGCTCTTTATAAAGATAAAGGCTAGACTGGCAATATGAAATGCAAATAAATAAGAATTAAAGGAGAAATATTAGCAAAAAAATCTCTAGTGAATGGACTTCACATTTTAAATCCAAATTAGGTTAAAATGTATGAAATGGTCAACAATATTCTACAATTTTTAACCCACAAAATTGCCAGTTTTACATGGTTCTACCTAATATATTAAAAGAAAAAGCATGAGTCCTTAAAAGTAGGTGCGCCATGGCAATGTGTATTATTGAAGTTTTGGCAACATACACACTGCTTCAAATTTTACCAAAAGTGGGACACTTGGGAGGCTAATCATGGAAGGCTCTCAGAGCCCCGATGCTGGCAACATGCCCTCCAAGAGCAGATGGGACAAACTGTGAAATTCCCTTGCAACATCAAGTGGCAAAGGGAAATGAAACTGGTGAGCTGGTTCAGCCAAACGCACTCAGCTATAATTTCTGCGAGACACCAGTGCTGTGCAGATGAGGTATCCTGGGACTTCCTGGAAGATCACACAATCAGCAAAGACAAAGCAATCAAGCCAATTCCCACTCGCTCTCATCCATTTCCAGATGCAGCTACAGACTTCTGCCAGGATGGTGTAGAAAAACAGAGAAATTAGCTGGAGTATAAATAGCTACTGTTCTCTGCTCCTGAGTTATTCCCCAATAATCGGTACAACTCAGGGATACTCTTGAATCTTCAACTTTGAAACCACTCTTCAAAGCCCTTGAAGTGCCCAGAGGGCCAGGCCCTTGCTCAGACTAAAAGGGATCACTTCAAAACGAAGTCCAGGCCGGAGGTGACGGCCGTGTTCCCTTACTCCTGAGGAGCGCAGGGAACGCCGAGGACTCAAATGCTTCTCCCTCCATGCGTTAGAGAAGAATGGCAAAGGCAAACGGAAATGGCCCCTGCACCCTTGGGGACCTCACAAAGGAATCAACTGCAGCTCTCTCAAACTAGGCAGAGGCCAAAAGGAAGACTGCCGGGCAGACCTTGCTTCTCCTCAAGGGTCTTTTGCTAATGTAAGAAGTTTCTCCAAATTTCTACTACACACACAGACACACACCCCAGCTCATTCGCCCCATTAGCCCCGGTAATGTTTAAAGTAAAGTAGCAACATGAAATGCAGAGTCAGATCCAGGAGGGTAAAATCATTTCCCAATTTTCCTCTCAGCTTTACTGCCCAGGCAACAACCCCTGTATCTGCATCAGAAATAGGGCTCAAACAAATTCCTAACAAGAGGCACAGAACAGAGGTTCACTCTTCACCCAGCTGGAGCTGTTGTCTCCCAGGACCTGCTGTCACAGCTGGGTGCCTCTGGCAGCTACAGTGTGTTTCTGCGGAGATATGTAAGCAATTCCAGACTTTTCCTTGTTTTCTAGTATCGCCATCCCGCAAGGACTACCTGAGAAGGCTCCACAGGTGTTGGATAGATGGCACTGCATGGTCTCTCTCTTGGGGACAGGCAAGAGTTTTCTCTGGAATGTTTGTGTTTGTCAGACAACAAAGGAGAAGCTGGGAAGAGAAGGAAAGAAAGCATCATCAGTGAGATGGTGGTGCTGGACCTGTTGGCGGGAGAGGGCTTGAGTGTTGTGACAGCGGCCACAGTTTAGGAAATTGAAGCCACAGCTCCTGGGGGCTGGAAGGCTCTCTAAGCATCCTTAGTCTACCCCACACCCTGGCACTGACCTCTGGCACTCGATGGAGCAGAACTTGTCACATTAGGCGAAGCTGAGTGAGTAGAGCTCAAGCTTGAGGTAGATGGACTTGGCTGGAAATACATGGGAGCTGTTATCACACACTGCTCAGAGGCTCCAGACAACACTGAGGCGTTTGAAACAAGATCACTGACATTTTTTTTTCAAATTAGCAATAAATAAACAAACAAACAAAAAGAAAGCAAAAGGCCATTTAGAAATATAGAAAAATCTCACTGACTCAGAGTGATAAGGAGGTCTGTCTGAATTAATCAAGAATCCAAGATTTGGACTCCTGCCAAAGGAATGCATTCGTGTTGGTTTCAGCTACATACTGTGACTTGGGACCAGGAAGCAGTGCACCTCTTTCTAAAGTCCAAGCAGAAAGACTCCCAGCCGAGGGCATGTAAACAGGTGAGTGCTTCTCAAAGGCAGGGAATACACCTTCTCATGTTCTCCAAAAATGTGTTCAAAGCATGAATTTGGTAATATGGCTTATGCCCCTTCTCCAAAGATAGTGGTGAGGAAGATTTCAGCTTAGTCTTACTGAATTCTTATAAATTCTTTATTAGTGGTGTCTAACATTTTTTTGTTGCAAGAGTTACAACTCTTTTTTTTTTTTTTACTGACTCTAAAATCCCTAAAAACTATATGTTCTACTTTCATAAAAAACTTCATATTATGGAAATTTCCCAATATGTACAAAAGTAGAGAGATTTTTAGAATGGACCCCTAAACCCTGTATTCTTAAGGAAAAAAAGCCACTTAGAAATGCTAAGAGGCAGGTAGGATGTGGCGACATGCTCTAGGAGTCCTGGACTGAAGAACCACATCCGAGGTAGGTCTCAAAACTAACCCCCGCACCGCTCGCCTGGGCTTTCCCATTGCTGGCTCATGTCTTCTTAGAGTGGATAGGACAGTTCTGAGAGGAGCATCTTTGTAGACTCCAGAGACCAAGATAGCCATGAGAGTGTTTAAAGGTCTGTCCTTAAGTCAAGTTCTTGCTCGTAGGTCTGTTCCTTAGCACGGCAGACTGAACAGAAACTCTCATGATCGAGACAGAAAAGGAATCAACACGACCAGACAAAAAGCTAATCAAGTACCTGCATGTTAAAGACTTCATCAGAGCTTTCTGATTGCCCTGTAATATTGCTTACTTCAGCAGAAGCTTGTGAGGACAGTGAGGAGGAAGAGTATCGGTTGACAGCTGGGTAACTTAATGGGCTGTTTCGGGGAAAAAAACATGGTCATTAACTCAGTCTCTGAATTATACTTTCTCACATGCTGGCATGGTATAAAGCCTGAGGAAAAAATATACATCCCATTTTGTTGTCTCCTGTTTGCTTCAATATAATCAAATGTTTGAGTTTATTTATTTATTTCTCATGCTGTTGCTGTTTTACCAGTGGCAGATGTCTGCAGCTGCCTTGCGGGTTAATTATTTCATTACGAAATAGCGTGTTTGACAAATTGTGCCATAAAGAATGAGAGAATCATTCCAGATCATCTTGTGGGGATGCCAGAGTGTAAGGTAATTCAGAATATGACTTACCTGCGTCTAGGAATTACCCTGGTACCATCTGGGCTCATAGAGGCAGGTGCTGAGTTTCTACACACGCGAGGGCTTCCATTAGGAAAATGGACTGGACTGGCTTGTATACAAGCAGAGAACTCCTAAAGATGCAGTAAAGAAAATATTTTAGAAGAGGAATTATATGGGCAAAGTAACTCGTGAGATATTTTAGTATATTAGATACACATTCTAATCGTCATGAAATCTTCACATAGGGCTATTAAGATAAGTTTCAGTATTATTACGGTTTCTCTCTTTTGTTTTCATAGAAGTTGAGCATGGAAAATAGAAGATAATGCAATTTTAACATTTGAGGGCTCCCTGATAAAAAGGTGCAGTTTGGTAGAAAAACCAAAAGATGTCAGTATTGGATACTTCATCATCATCCTTTTAACAAAAAGCAAGTGGCAGTGGTCAGACTGCCCCCTATGGACACTGTACGTACCTGTATCCCCAAGCTCGACTTCATCACAAAGAACTGGTCGACCAGCTTTTTGTGAAGGGGCCTCATATCTTGAGGCACAAACTTCTCATGCACGGCCAAACCAAATTCCAAAATCTGTGCCTTGATAATAACATAAGGAAAAAATCCACATCAGTGAGTAACTCCCTAAGTGCCTGCTAGGGATCAAGCACTGTACCATACATTTTGCATGCATTATTGCTAATCCTCTCAATCTGACAAGATAGGAACAACCCTTAACTTACAGGTAGGACACTGAGGGTCAGAAAAATCCTGCATGTAGTAAAAGACCAATAGGGATTGGAATTTAGGGCTGATTCCGAAGACTTGATTTTCCCACTACCCTAAGTTTCCTTGCCATGTATTTTAGATCTGTAACAACAATCCTTTTAAACAGTTATGTGGCCGTTGGCCCCTCTTGAGTTTCCCAGGATGGGGCAGGGAATGGGGGCAGGAGCTGTTCCCCAACGGATCTCTTTTCTGGATGGCACCCCCTTTTCCACATTACTTATCTTTCTTCCATCAGTTTCTTGGGTACCCATCCCTACTTCCCCCAGATTTTTCAAATCTGTCAAGGAAGAAGTAAAAAATGAACAGGAATTCTATAATAGTTGCTATGCTTCTTGTTTTTGTTAGAAAATATTATTCTTGTTCACTTATTATAACACAACATAGAGCAGCTCCTACTTTAAAAAAAAAAAAAAGTTTTCCTGCCATGAGGACCCCGAAAGAGAGGAACATAAACATTCACGTTTCCTTTCTTCAACTCTCAGTAGTGCTGAATTCCTTCGATTGGAGTAGCAGCTGTCTCACATTTTTTAAAATGCCCCATGCTAAAGTGGTCAAAAGAACAAATTTCATAGACTAGGAGGAAAGCAAATCAGAAATCACAACTTTTATCTTTACAGTTTGTGAAGATTCAAGACTGAAAGCCCCGTCAAATAGGACTGACCTCAGGGGGTTAGAGCATCTAGCACCTTTCCTAAGGGGACAGGACTGTGCCACTCCCACCTACTGCCAGCACATTTGCATAAAGATAAAAATATCTTGAAATAAACGTCAAGGACACCTTTGAAAGGAATAGTTTGAGGGAGTGTGTGTTTGAGGCATAAAGGGAGCGTCTGATTTCTGTGATGTGAGAGTGGAAGGGACGCAGGAGCTGAACCTACATGTAGGAGCCTCCAGTCTTCTCGATTTTAAACACTTGTTTGATGACCTCCCTTTTGCCCAAATAATGTTGTAGGTTGGGTTCTCCCAGAAGGAGACTCTGACATGGAGATTAGGACATTTATGGGGGAATACCCTTGGGATCACTGCCTGTTCAGGGGAGGGACAGAAGGAGGATTTGACAAAAAATGTTGAGCTGCGTGGCAGTCCTGTCAGCCTCTGCCAACACCAGGGGAGCTCTGGACCTTTTAATGATCTGTCAGAGTTGGGCTGTGTTGGGTCCAAGTGGTCAGGCTTTATATCTCCTCCTCAGTCACTGACTGTGGGCCAGCCAGGAAGGTGTTGATCTCGGGTCAGGTGGCTCTTTGTGGCTGAGGCAATCCCTGAAGGACCTGAGAGCCAAAGCTGTCTGTTGAGGGCCACCACTCCCAGCAGCTGGGGCAACAAGTCCTTTTTGACTTCTGCATCTCTGTGTCTACTAGGTAAGGTTATCTGAATCACCTCAAGAAGTCCAGATGAGGATGGTGCCCTCGCTAGCCCAACTGTCTACTACAAAGGTCCCACAAAAATGATGTGACTTGCCCAGGGTCACATGGCAGTCACTTGTACCGCTTGTCCTATGATAGAGAGCCAACATTTCCTAGGCCATGGCTCTTTCCACAAGGCCCCAGGAACACAGGCAGGTTGTGGAGGAAACAAAGTTTCCCTGATTTTATTTTTCTTGAGAGGTTTCTTGGCCTTTTTAATTTTAATTCTGGAGAAAGAATTCAGTCAGACTGAATATAGCAGGTAAGAGCCCTGGGGTGAGGCAAAAAACTCACAAGGGACTGTGCTTGGGTTAAATACAGATTTTTAAAAATCAACAAAGGCTAACATCATTCCATAATCTTAAGCATTAGATAACCTAAACGGCTCACTTCTAGTATCTACATCACTCCCAGGGCCACACTGAGAACTTAACTTATTCTCTATTTCCTTGCAGGTCAACTCAAGTAACTCCTTTCTCTTTTCCAGAAGCTGTACAACTGACCCCCTTCCAGCCATGGCCCTTATCCATGGCCACGTATTAAGTTCTGTGGACTGAGCCTACAGAGCATAAAATATGAACTAAAATCAGATACAACCTCATCATTTTCTAATCCAAAGGGGCAAGCTTTATGTGTTTATTAACTTTGGTATTATCAAGTGGGAAGAGATGCTTCTATCACATTTTATCACCCATATTCTATTTCTCACGGGTATAAAATGTCTCTATTTCCTATTTAACCCAGACTTCCAACCATAATGTCTCCTACTTCAGAGGTTTTCAAACCATTTGCAGGCCACGAGCTATCAACAGGAAACAGCAGGCAACAGATTACTCACTCCAGTTCTTCATACTTGATGGAACCAAATAAATAAAAATAAACTATGCTTCTTTGGAATAGAAAATGATTAGATTGTATCTAGTTTTGTCCATATCACATCATCTATAGGCTTAGTCTGCAAAACATGATACTGTTTTAAAGCAGAATTGATTGATTGCCCACTTCCTTCTTACAACATTTAAGTAAGAATCTTATTCATTCATCCACTCATTCATTTATCTGGAGTTGGCCTGAACTTATTTGAGCTCAAAATTTTGAGTGAAAAGTCGGCATCAAGCAAGTCTCCTGGGAGAGAATGTTCAAAGAACATTCCAGGAGACTACACGAAGTTATTTGTTACAAGGGGCGGCCATAGTCTACTCATTGTTAAATTTATTTTTGCAGCCAAGTGGCAACAAAAAGTGGAAATCAGCAAGTTGGGATACATTACTGGTGAATCTGTCACCCTTCACTTCCACCAGCTTCACTTCTACACCAATGTAGATCACCATGTAGCTGGGGCTCTGGACAGGCAAGCACATGGCTGGGCGGGAGACAGACCCTTACCTGCTCAAGCATCAGCTCTCTTAACCGTGCAATCTTGTCTCCATCTTCAGGGTGGCTTAAGATATATTCTTTGACAAAGAATGCCTAGTAAGAGAAGGGATAGTCAGTTTACTTCAAGAGAGTCACAAAGGAAGTGAAATAGTTGTTTTTAATGACCTGGTATGTTTAAAGAAATGACACCATTATAAACAACGTTTAGGGGGCAGATGGAGTAATTTGTAGTGTGGGCAGCTGATCAAATGGGAATATAAGGAATAGATTGTTAAAGGGAGACCATAAATTGTATAATAAGTATTTTTTGAAAAACAAACAGCAAATCTAAATCAATAAGCTTTATGGCATTATATCCTAAAAATGCCTTAAGATTCAGTGTGGCCAAGATGGTGGCCTCACCTTCCAACCTATTGTGCCTTTTTGTTTAAAACTCAGAGGGCAGATGAAAAGTCCACTTAAAGTATCTTCTATACAAGATCAGACTTTTCCATGCCCATGAACCTCTTAGCTCAGGGAAATGATTTCAGGTAAGACGTTTGTTAAACAGTCCTGATACCCTTACTGCTTTTATTCATCCAAGAACAGACACTCACACATTTTTATCCTCAAAAAAATCACATATTGGGAAATGGTGTAAGTATGCATCACAAATGACTACGTTTGCTCTATTTAACAAAAAGAACTGTGTCAGCTGTAGCCCTATGTCAGCATGCTAACATGTTTATGTATTAACATAACATTTTATATTAATAAAATACGATGTGAGTTTTTTTTGAAAAAAAGATTTCTAAGACCCTAAGAAATCACATCTGAAAACTTTCAAACAATGCCTAATCCTTACCTCCTGATACCTGGAAACTCCACCATTAACTGCAGCATCTATAACTCCATTCAGGCACATGGTCAGGGGATTAATATTCTGCATCTGTCTTGTCTGACACTGACTAATCAGAGTCTTCAGCTGCTGATTTTTATTTTCCAGCACTTCGATTGCATTTTCCAGAGGACTCATCTCTACCTGAGAAGCAAATGAGCATAAGTATATATTGGATTTTGTGACATTCGAGAAGAAAGATAAAGTAGATTACCCTGTTCTGAATTATCTTTGCTCCCCTTTGGCTCCCATCAATATCTCTACCTAGGGCCATCAGTAGAATAGACAGGGATGTGGAAGACAAATTACCTCTTCGTTAATGAGGTCTGGAAAGGGAAAGTGATTATATCCATTGGTTGAAATGTGGTTTAGATAATCAGCAGTCATCAATTATATATTAGCACTGCAACAATCAATTTAATCCTTAAAAGAAAATCCAAGCATCTCACGTCTTTTAAAACTTGTTTTTCTTTTCTTTTGAAGGGCTAAATACTCAGGGACCCTGCATATTATTATCACTTTCTAGACGCTTTCTTAATGTAAGCATCTTAACGGGAGATACGAAGATGCATTTACAGATCTGATGTCAAGGAGCTTTCAGCCCAGTTGGGAAGATGGGACGTATGCCCATATGGACCCCATATGCATATATAACAGCACCATAAGGTGGCACAGGATGGCACACAGTTGGGAGTTATAGAAAATAAGATAATCATATACGCCACAGGATCTATTTGTTGAAGGAGAGCCAAACAGAATCACAATGACTTAAAAATTCTGGGTTGCATGGGGGACCTAATGGTGGAAATGATGAAAGTGCTCTTCAGATGTACAGCACTGTGACTGTTACTGTCATTGACATTCTATTCTAGACAAGGTCTGCCAAGCTCTCAGCTGTGCAGTAATTCAAGCTTACCATAAGCACATTTAAATATTGGTTCTTTCAGTTAAGGAAACAAATTAAGAGTTTTTAAAGGTCACTTAGATCATCTTAAGGCAACACTGAAAAGTATTAGAATAATGTGACTATGTCAAAATTAGGAATACACATTCATCAAAAGACACTATAAAGGAAAGAGAAGCCAGAAAGTAGGAGAAGAAATTTGTAACATGTAAAACCATCAAAAAGCCTATGTCAAGAACATATAAAGAACTCTTAGAAACCAATAAAAAAGGCAAACAACCCAATAAAAAAATGGGCAAAAGACTTAAATGGCCATTTTACAAAGGAAGAAACCCAAATGGCCAGTAAACATGTGAAAAAGTGTTGAACCTCATTTGTGATCAAAGAAGTAGAAAATAATACCACAGTAACATACTATTAAGCACTCACCAGAATGGCATAAATAAATATGGCAATAGCAAATGAGGGTGAGAATGTGAGCAACAGAATCTCTCAGTTCCTGCTACTGGAAGTTCAAATTGGTTCAATCACTATGGAAAACAGTTTGGCATTATTTACTAAAGTTGAAGATATACATATAAATATATATAAGTATATGTGTGTGTGTGTATATACATATATATATTATATTTTACAGTCTAACAATTCTATCCCTAGGCATATATCTGAGGAAAAATGAAGTAAGAGATATGTGTACATGTGTACCAGGAAACATGTACAAAAATGTTCACAATCACCTCCAAAATCCATATGTCCATCAATAACAGAATGCATGAAAATATTGTGGCATGCTGATTCAATGGAATAGTATACAGCAATGAAACAAACTTCAGTCATATGTAATAATATGGACTAATATTATAAATAATACTGAGTGACAGAAGCAAGTTACAATAGAATATACACAGTATGACACTGTGACATAAAGTTCAAAACTAGGCAAAACTAAATAGATTTGTTTAGAGAGGCATATACGAGAATGGATACCATAAACGTCAGGATAAGGGAGGGAGCTGTACTTGAGAAAGGCTGCATGGGAGGCCTCCAGGCTACTAATGACAATGTTCTGTTTTTCTTTACCTGAGTGGTGGTAAACAGGTACTTACTTTCTAATTATTTGTGACATTAAACCTTTGTTTTATGATGACAAAAGCTAAATAATAAAGGAAAAGTCTGAGAGCTCTGATTAACTGAATGTTGCAAAAGTAAACAAAACGTCTCAGAAAGAGAAAGCAGAACAGTGGTTGCCAGGGACTAGGGGGAGGGGGAACAGGGGAATTGTTGTTCAATGGATACAGGGTTTCAGTTTTGCAAGATGAAAATGATCTGTCACACAACAATGTGCATATAGTTAACATTACTGTACTATACACTTAAAAATGGTAAGACGGTAACTTGTATGTGTTTTTGACCACAATTTAAAAAAAAAAGAAATTCACGCTCACCTTTACACATTCAAATGCTATTAATATGAAAATTTACATATTAGCTCAAGGCCAATCTTCCTCGAAAACAATAAAAAAGGAAACAATTTGAAAATTAATAAGAGTAATGGATTGAAACAAATATATTTAAATCCATGAGTTACTAATGATATTAAAAACAAAACCAGGGCCAGCCAGGTGGTGCAGCAGTTAAGTTTGCACGTTCTGCTTCAGCGGCCTGGTGGTTTGCTGGTTCGGATCCTGTGCAGACATGGTACCATTTGGTGAGCCACACTGTGACAGGGGTACCACATATAAAGCAGAGGAAGATGAGCACAGCTGTTAGCTCAGGGCCAGTCTTCCTCAGCAAAAAGAGGAAGATTGGCCCCAGATGTTAGCTCAGGGCTAATCTTCCTCAAAATCCCCCAAAAACCAAAAAACCAAAACAACTAAACAAAAGCCTCTCTGTCCATTTTTGTAGGGTGTAAGGGAACCAAATTACTATTTTGAAAACTGGTAAATAAAGGGAAAGAATAGAGCATTATCCTTCCTTTCCTATACTTCAGGGTAATCAAATAGTTGACGTGAGTACACTCTTTATAGAACTCTTTATAGAACTATCCAATGAATAATTAAAGGAATGATTAAGTATCACCATTTTGTAACCCCTAAGAGATTAATGGACTGGGGCAATGATCATCAGTGGCTGCCAACATCACAAGAAAAGAGACAACCAGAGCATATAACATCGCCTATGAAGTAGTCTTGCAAAAAAAGCAAAACAAGGGGCTGACCCTGAGTAGTGGTTAAGTTCAGTGGGCTCTGCTTCAGCGGCCCAGGTTCTTGGGTCCGGATCCTGGGCACAGACCTACACCATGCTATGGCAGTGACCCACATACAAAATAGAGGAAGACTGGCAATAGATGTTAGCTCAGGGCCAATCGTCCTCAGCAAAAAAACCCCAAACAACCCCCACCCCAAATAAAACAAAAATAAAAACAAAATAACACCATATCAAGCCTCTAGATCTAACGGCCAATTTACAAAATATAGGAACAAAGAGACATGTTAAGTGACCTCACTGGTTTGCAATTTGCAAAATCCAGACTCAAGGAAATAATCCAAGATGAACAAACTGCTCCCTTCAACAAAAAAATTACAAGGAAATAAAGAGTGATTTGGGGGAACCTATAGATCAAAAGAGACTTAGGGGACATTTCAGCCAATTGCAACGTATGGCCCTTATTTGGATCTGGATTCAAACAAACAAACAAAAACCCCTAAAATAAATAGACTCTTGGTGCAGTGTGAATGAACACTGACTGGATATTTTATGATCAAGGAATTATTGTTAATTTTTTTAGATGGAGTACTGTATGGTATTGTGGTTATTCTTTAAAAATATACCTACTGAAATAACTATAGACGAAATAATATGTCTGAGATTTACTTCAAAATAATTCAGCATGAAAGAGAATGAGTAGAGGTGCAGATGAAACAAAATTCGCCTTTTTGATAATTGTTGAAGTAAAATAATGGGTAAATCATCTTTGTTCTATATTTTCTTTACTTTTGTCTGATACAACTTAAGTTTCTAAAGGACACTGGCTACCGTGTACAGAAATGACTGCAGGAGGGGAGGGTCAAAGCAGGTGACCTCTTGAAGATGACTGCAGAAATCAGGCACTAGATGGCGCTGTCAGTCAGTGGGGGCGTTGAGGACTGGCGGATTCTGGATAATTTTGAAAGTAGAGTCACAGGACTTTCTGATGGATATGATGCGAGGTGTAATAATAGTCTCATTACCTTTGGTTGGAGCTTAAAACAATCACTATTTACACATTCTATTTGATAGTTTTTTTAATCTTATTTAAAATTTTTAAAAGCTTACTTTTTAGTCAGAAAAAACTAGATATTTTTTTCTGAAAACAAGTAAAAACAATTACCAAGAAAACAGCAGTTCAAAGCCATTGTTGCCTTTGAAAGAATGGGATAATACATTCTGGGGCTATGATTTAGAGAATAAAGACCCACAATCTCATTTGAAACCTTTGGTGCCAGATGTTTCAGAGTTCAGAATTTTTCAGATTCTAAAAAAGTAATATAGGGCACATAGAGTATATTATGTAATCCTCAAGCAGGGTCTGCGGAAGTTCCCTTTAATCAAATGCATTAACATTTCTGCAGTAAAACTTGTGAATATTTTTCATATTAAGTGAGCTAAAGATCATATAGGTCTTACATTAGATCAGATCAGGTTTATCACCAGTTGAGTTTTGGAGTCAAACTTAGGAACACGTCTTTTGATTTTCAGAATCTTTTAGATTTTGACATCGTACATAATGAATTTCAATTCAGTTAGGTACATACTTACTAACTACCTACTATGTGCCCCTGATCTGGAGGACCTCATACACTAGGAATTAAGGCAGTAAACTAGCAACTTTAATAGAAGGTGGGGACATTCCAGGCAGCAGGAACAAGAGAAAGACACAAGGTTGTTAGGAGTGGGCTGTGTTCAGAGAACAAAGTACTCAGTTTGATTTGTTCTGTTTGACAGAACATAAGATTGCCTATTCTAATAAAGTAGGCAGCTGAGGTTTGAAAGGCTGTGTTTAGTAATGCTCCTTCAATCATTATCAGCATGCTGCTTTTTATGAGCATTGTGTCCATGTGTGTGTGCACATGTGCGTGTGTGAAATATTTCGAAGGTTAGGACCATTGCTGAGACTTCACAGAATTTAACACTCTGGGCACTAAGGAGCTGAAAAGGTCCTCTGAATCATTAATGCAGCATGGATGACTCAGAACATTTCTGCTGGTTGGGCCCGTGCCACCGAGCAGGAAGCACAACAATACGATTTTCTGAGCACCATGTTCAGCAGCCTCTCCTCTTCCAGGAAAGGCACTGGGGTACACCATGTAAGCAACCAGCTTTGAGGACCTTTGACTCAGACCCTAGAGAAATACAACTGCACTGAGGCAATCTAATGAATTGAATTCAATTTGTTTAGGGAGCTATATGAATTCTTTAACACAGCAAAATGAAAATGCCATTAAATCCTTGTCTTAATTGAACACGATAATGGGTAGAGAGATTTCAGGTAGGACAAGCCTTTCTTGGAAGACAATTTGGGCAGGAGCTGCTCTCACCTATTCATTGACAGAGCGGACTTGTTACCTAAATAAGGAAGGGGTTAAGTTATATTTGCACAATTGGCATATTTTCCATGAGCTAGAGAACTGTGGCAATCAAAGGGCTGGCTTCAGCCATAAGGGATGTACTCAGGGAGGGAGAAGGGAGGCTGCAAGACTGTAGGGCTGACATCAGGGTGCTGGCAGCCTGAAGAGCAGCCAGGGAGCAGGGTGGGGTCTCACCCCAGACGTGGTTGCCTTCAGCAACTGCTCTCCCTGTTCACCACAACTGGGGCCTGGAGCTGGGAGTATATTTTACAACTCAAAGGGTTCTTGGGTGCTGTGGTTTCTAGGTTCTGTAATGACACCCATTGGTCTCTAGCTGGTGTTCATCCAGGACTGCTTAGTGAGACCAACGCACCAGCATCCCTTCTACTGTGAAGTATAACAGCGTGACCTTAATGTGTGTCAGTCTGTCCTGAGCTTTCCACTAGCCTCACACTGACCATCAGGAAACGAAGGCTAAAAGAGATGAACATAACTGGCTTCGGAGTCAGAAAAATCTGGGTTTGAGCCTATCCTTTTCTAACATCTTGCAATGGGGCTTCTGGCAAAGGCTTTTAACCTCTTGTCATAGCAACTAGTGAAAATAGGGATGAGAATACATACCTCATGGCTTTGATATGGTGATTAAATAAGATAATGCAGATAACCTTCTTGCACTGGCCTGGCACACAGTGAGCATAGACTGTCACAGAGCTATAGTAATTAGGAGAGCTGGAATCCAGTCCTTCTAACTCAAGGGCCCAAGTTGTTGACATGCTGCAGTCATAGTTTTGAGGAATCCCTCTGGCTGGCTAAACGAGGACAACAGTAATCTTCCCCTTCAAGCCTTGGTCTAGTGGTCAATATCATAAATATTCACTAACTTACTAGGATGCTTCTAGGAACTTTGAGTCAAAAGCAGAAGCAATTAATAAATGGCATGACTTCAGGTGAGCGGCTGTGATGAGAAGGAACTTGAGAATAAGCTCAGATCCTTACCACTTCACGCTTCTCCACTTCAAACCAGCGGGAAATTCCAGGCAAACTCTGCACCAAGTATAATGACGTTCTCTCCACCCAGAGACTCTAGGAAACACAAAACAAATTAAGTCCCCAGGTTGTCCTGCTTTCTAGTTACTGAGCTATGACTAATGTTTGCCATTCCATTTTATCAAATTTTCCTTATTTCTGTCAGCTTTTTTTTTTAGTATCCATGCTGGACTTCAGCAATCCCTTTGCACTCCTGAAGTGATCACAGGAAGACATTGCTGGAGCTTACGTTAATAATTCCATTGTATATTGTCTGAAACTTTTTTCTGTGTAGAATAAATGATCTACTTCAGACAGCAAGCTTAAATATATAAAAACAAGCCATCACATTATTTTCTTCACTATCTCTCTAAAATTCTAATTTAAACTCTCTTCATTCAAGGGGTCTAGCTATTTTTTTCTAGAAGGGGTAGCAGTATCAGCTGGTTAACACAGGATTAGAATAACAGAATCCTAAAGGAGGAAAGGCTTTAGGAATCATGTAGCCTGATCTTTCTGTTTTAAAGATGAAGACACTAAGCCTCAAACAGGCAACGTGACCTGTTCAGAGCTCTCTTCTAATTACGTGTAGAGCCAGCACTAGAACCAGCCACAAGAACTTCTGATTTTTTGTTGCCAGATCCCCTGCGCCACACTGTCTCGTGCCCGTCTGAACTGCTGTAAAGCAGGAGGATCTGTATGTAAAAGCTGGGGCTCCCTCTGGCCAGGACAAGCACCCTCACGACACGTGAATCCACAGCTGCCTTTGGTAAGCGCTGCTGTGGATGGAGGGTTTCTCTTTTGTCAACCAGGTTTCTGTATCTATGCCTCGTTTTTCTTATTAAACAAAATGCATTCCCAAAAGGATAATAAACTTTGCAAAATTCCTAAAATAGTGCCATTTATTCAACAACAACAGAAAGTGGAAGGATTTCTTTGTGCCAGCCAAGATACACTGAAATGATTATGCCAGAGACCCTGTGACAGGAACTCCAAGTGTTCTGGTGGCAGGTAGGGAAGCGGGTCAATAGGGACTCAAAAGAGGTGAAACGACAGGAATGCTGAGAAGGCAGAGGAGGAGGCAGGCACGCCATGCCACCCTGTGGGAGGAGGACAGCACTTCTCGGAGGAGGTGACACGTGAGCGGAATCTAGAAGAGTGAGTAGGAGTTTGCCAGGCGGAGAGTGGGGGAAGCACTGCAGACAGCAGGAAGCAGCAGCGCAGAGACGCGGGGCGGCTTGTGAAAGGGCATGGCAAGAGATGGGGAGAGAAATTCGGAGTTGCTGGAGCTGAGGGGAGCAGGGGGATGAGTGGGCTGGAGCCAGATGCCGAGGGCTGTAAGCACAGGAATAAGGAGCCAGATTTATTATTTTTTTAGAGGGACTGCTATACCATTGATCACTATTTAAAGTGACGGCCACAAGGAAATGTGGTGCAGTGGAAAACGTCCTAGAGAAGGAGGTATCAGAAGGCACAGGTTCTAGTGCAGGGTCTATGGGTAATTAGAACGTGACTGAGCACGTCAATTGACTGACTTCCTATTCACTGGAATCGATTGCAATGAAAATTATATCATAAACTAATGATCTTTAATTGGTGTTGGAGGGAAAAAAAGAAAAATATAAGTATCCAAAAGGACTAGAAAATAATCAGAGATCTTTTCAAGAACATCACAGTGCTGTTTTCCAATGGTTTCCTTGCCTTGGTATTTAACCCATCAAACTTCCTTGCACAAAGGCCTGCTCTTTGTTTCAGTCCCATCACAACACTACGCAACTATCACAGCTTCCCCTTCTGATCACTTGTCTGTGAATAATTTCTGGAGTTACCGCTGGGAGCACTGGGAATTGACACTTAGGCAGAGGTGACAAGGTGAGTTAACATGAGACAATCATTACTGACAGTGTTAGGAGAACATTTCCCAGCCTAAATAGAAACTAACTATGGTGAAAGAAGCTAAGCCAATTAATCCATAGCAGTAAGTTTGCTTTGCATTCTTTATTTAGGAGGAGAAAATACTGACTACCTGGGGCTCTATCTGGTCTTGCTATGTCACTGTTGTCAAGGAAAGAGCAGATTATAATTTATCTGTGGAACAACCTTGCTCTTTTCCCCACAGTCGGGCTGTAAGAAGCGGCATTCCTTTCTGGCTGAAGGAGCTCTTAATTAGCAAGGCACATTGAAACTACTCACACCAGAGAACTCAAAACATGCAAGGAGTCTTTGGTTTGCTTTTACTCTGTGTCATCTAGGAAGTCCTAATCACACACCATTCTCAGATGAAGCAGCAGCAGAAGATGGCATAGAACCTTCCCATTGTACCAGAAGTCTACCCAACCCTTCTCTTTCTCAGAAATCCTCTTTCCCGATTCATTATGTATTTTTTACTCATTGCACTCTACTGAATCTGAAAATACATATCCTGAGGGTCCCACAAGTGGTTCCACAGGAATGAATAGAGGACTGAGCTCAGCGATGAAATCTCAAAGACTGGTCCTAGAACCACTGGCATTGGAATTGTCAGAAAGAAGCCAATTTCAGGGCCTTTTCTCAGACCTACTGAGTTAGAATTTCCAGGCTGGGGCCAGAAATCTGCTCGGTTAGAAAGCACCCCATGTCACCCGAATACACAGCAGAGTTCGAGAACCACTAGACTACGATTTCCGGTCCCTTCTGGTTCTGTCACTTGACTCTATCCTGAGTAAATATTTAGCCAGTCTTACCCCAAGCAGCTCACAGTCTAAGTGGGGAAACGGCATGTAATAAGAACTGCACAGTACCTTGAATTCATTCTCTTTATCTTTAGTGCCTTTGTGAAATGGTCTGTCATAACGGAATTTCCAGATATGATTCACTTTATAGAAACTTTTGATGTTGTCTGGAACACCCTCTCTCTGCAGCACCTCCTGGCTCTCCGGAATGGGAGTCACAGCATAGATCTGCAAATCTAGAATTAGAGTCAAGGAGGGAACCCAACTTGGCAAACTCCATGGAAATCTGGCTTGAGCTGAGCTGTGGCAGAGAGAAAAGGATGGTAACTATCTGGTGTCTCCATTTGGGTTGAAGTAATTTAAAAAACTGCCAAGAAGGTCCCCAGAACTCAGTTCATAGCAAATCACTTCTCAAACAACAGGCCTTGAATTAGTTTTAGGTAGGTGACTCTGAAAAAGTATTGGTTTAAAATTTCTATGACCTGTGAATTTATTTATCGCTGCTTTTCTTTTTTCTTTTTTTTTTTTTGGTGAGGGTGGGTGGGAATGGTTTAGATCTCAGGTACTCAGAGTTGTATTAATTCTAATCCTTGTTATCTTTAGTTCATGCATGAGATACTCTTTAGTCCATGCATGGCCATTCTTTATTTGTTTTTTAAATAATGTATAAATACCCACACAACCATGACCAAAGACACAACAGTGACTTGTATTTACCTGTGTGATGCTGTATCTGCAGCCTTCCCACATTTGTGGTATCCACTCTCCCATATCTTGTATTGATAAGCAGAATGTTTAGTTGTAGCTGATATTTTAAAAAATTACCTATATTGTATTGTATATTTACCTCCTTCTCATTCAAACAAGGATAGCATAATATTTTCCTTTGCGTAATTACTTGCTTCTGTTGCATTTTAGTTTCTGCTTTGAAATGGGATCCATAATTATCAGTGGGAGTTTCTGGTCTTCTTTAAGATCATCAATTTCAGGAAGAGACAGAAGGATTCAGAGAGTCATGCTGGGGTGAATTCCCTCTGTCTCTAAGGCCTATGTAATTTCAGTTGAGTTGTTCATGTTTAGACAATAGGAGTGTCAATTATATAGCAATTATAAAAGACTGTCCCAGATGCCTTGGCTAAAAGCCCTCAAAAGATACTGGGGTACCTCTTTCTCTTCCCTTCCTCATTTCACAATAAAAATGTCAGGGGAAAAGGGGGTGAATGAAATGTGTCAGTAAACATAATGCTATTATTTTCTTGAACTAAAGTAGTTTCAATATGATACGCAAATTGTTCTAAAGGAAATCACTAAGAGAGCTTTAAAAGCAGGGTTGAGATACAGAAAAGGAAAAAAATTCTTTAACAGAATCTTGAAGGAATTTCTTTTCAACTGACATCATGATAATAAATAGAACAATTCTGTTTAGAAGGAGCTAAGCTAAAATTAAGATGATGAGAAAGAGGGAGAGTAAGAACATGGCAACTGAAAAGGGGCCAGGGACTGAATAACCTTACGTGAAAATTCCTGTTGTCAGTGCCATGGAGTTGATTCCAACTCCTTGCAATCCTGTGTACAGCAGAGCGGAACCCTGCCCAGTCTTTTCGCATCACCCTCTCATCTCGCGGTGCTAAATCAAACAGTGCTCCACTGCTATTCATAGGGTTTTCATGGCCAATTATTTTGGAAGTGAGTGGCCAGGTCCTTCTTCCTAGTCTGTCTTAGTCTGGAAGCTCTGCTGAAACCTGTCCACCATGGGTGACCCTGCTGGTATTTGAAGCACCATGAAATAGCATGAAAATGCTCTGCACCTAATGGCCAGTTCATTCTAACTGGAATCCAGCTTTTCTAGGTGTGGATACACTGAGCTTCCGCCTGGAAGATGGTCTCATCGGGCTGGTTGGCATGTTGCATGGCGATGGCGTGGGGGAACTCGTTCAGCATTCTCTGTTGGAAGGCCTCCAGTCTCTCATAGTCATGCCCTCGGCACACAAACTCCTTATTCTGGAGGCGAAATCAAAAAAGAAATTAAGACTATGCCAAAAAAATATGACACTGGCAGTAACTGAGCACATGCCCCACATCAATAGACTATAACAGCAAAAAAATGCACTGGAACAGTCTGAAAAATTTGCCCAAATATTAAAATGCAGGGCAAAGATCATGAGTTTCACTCTCTGTTGCTTTTAATAAGACCCAGTAGCCTGCCTTACTCTTCCCAGTTCACTTGCATGAGGTGCAAAGAGGCATCTGATTCTCAGAGCACGAAACACAAAGCAATTGTGCTTCCTCTAAATCTTAACAAGCACGTGTTAAAGATTATTTTTATAAACTGGATATCAAACTTACATAGATAAACTAACAATTTGGAGGAAAAGAAAATAAATGCAATCTCTAAAAATGCATTTTATTGCATTCTTTTTAAAAAGACCACAGAGATCAGCCTTAACACTTTCATTAACTAGATCCCTCTGCAGAAAGGAAGGCTGAGCAGGTGTGTATTCCGGGTCTCAATACGGCGGGCGTGGGAATTTTCCTTGCCCTCATCAACCCAGCTCAGCCTCCTGTAGCCAGGAATCCTATTAACTGGCAGAAGCTAAGACTTAGGAGTTTTAGGGGCTCGATAAATGTTGAACATATTTTTGTCTGTTTTTTGTTTTGTTTTACAATAGATACGAGTACTCTGTGGGTCAGGACTCCCTCTCATTAGGTAGGAATGGTGGAGGTTATCCCTGAGGTAGGGCAGAGAGCTGGAAAGATGGGCAGGTTTCCAAAAAGTACCTTAATGACTGGGTTAGACATGAGGGAAGTCTTTCTGACAGTTTAGTGATAATGAAATTACAATTGGTGAGCACAGTCATTGACTGGGCACGTTGCACATTATCTTATTTAACCCAAAAAAGCTTGAGAGGCAGTTACCTGCCCATCCTGCCCAATTTTATAATCAGAGAACTAAGGCTCAAGATCACTATGTACTTTGTCCAGGGGAACTACATTCAAACTCGAGTCTCAGTCCAAGGCCTGAGGTCATTGTGTTCTGAACATGTACATCCAGAAAATACTCCTAAGAGCTACCAAGACCAAGAAAGGTTGCAGGAGAGCATGTCCTGACGGTCTTTATGAAAAAGAGTGGTTTGTGGTCTGGTTTCTCAGCTCCATGAAGTTCCCATGATAGTGTAACATGCCCTAAGGAAGAACTAGGAGCAAAACTGAGGAAGCTAAAAATCACCAGTGGGCAGGGGGCTCAGGGGTGCAGCTGAGAAAAAGCAGCTGCAGGCAAGTAGAGGAAATAGGAGTGGGGACTGGGCTGTGAGAACCTGCCACAGTTCCCCACAAACTTCTGAACAAATCAAGATCCTTTGGAAAACACAAGCTAAGACAGATGACCTAGGAATCAGGACCCCAAAAGAATCCTATATTTAAAACTTTCTAGCTAGAAGTTATATTTTCTGATGCTTTATTTTTTTTTATTCTACTCAAAAGATAATAAATTGGGGCCAGCCCTTTGGCAGAGTGGTCAAACTTTCACACAATCTGCCTTGGCGGCCCGGGGTTTGCAAGTTTGGATCCCGGGTGCAGACCTATTCCCTTCATCAGGTCATGCTGTGGAGGCATCCCACATACAAAGTAGAGGAAGACTGGCACAGATATTAGCTCAGGGCTCATCTTCCTCAAAGAAAAAGTGAGCAGCACTGATAATGGATGTGAGCTCAGGGCCAATCCTTCTCACCCAAAAAAAAAAAAAAAAAAAAAACGATAAATTTGTTTGATAAAACAAGACAGTACATACCTTCCTGCATATTACAGAAGTCCCAAAATAAATATCTGAATACTCTAATAACCGAAACATTTTTAAAGCAATGCTTATATGTAACAAGAGTTTGTGAAATCAGCGGAGTTACTTCTAGCATATGGTTGTTCAATGGTATTAAGAAGTCGTTTCTAGATAAAAATAAATTTGGGGTCTGATATTTGAGTTGCCAACAAATAAAAAGGAATTAAACATTCCCCCATCAATGCTTTTTTTTAAATCACAGATTTATCGAGATATAGTTCACATACCATAAAATTCACCCCTTTAAAGTGTACAATTCAGTTGTTTTTAGTATATTCACGGAGTTGTGCAACTATCAACGCTATCTAATTTCAGAATATTTTCACTACCCCCAAAAGAAACCCATACCCATTAGCAGTCACTGCCTATTTCCCCCTTCCCCCAGGCCCTGGCAACCACTAATCTACCTTCTGTTTCTGTGGATACGCCTATTCTGGACATTTCACATAAATGGAATTATACAACTTGTGGACTTTTGTGACTGGCTTCTTTCACCTAACATAATATTCTCAAAGTTCTTCCATTTTGTAGCATATATGAGTACTTCATTCCTTTTTTATTGCTGAATATTCCATTGTATAGATATACCATATTTTGTTTATCCATTCATCAGTTGATGGACATTTGGGCTGCTTCCACTTTTTGGCTATTATGAATAATGCTGCTATGAACATTTGTGTATAGGTCTTTTGTGGATGTATGTTTTCAACTCTCTGGAGTATATAGCTAGGAGTAGAATTGCTTGGTCAAATTTTTAATACTTAAGATTTTTTATTGTCTTTCTTTTGAAAAAGAAATATACACTTAGGGTAAAAACAAAAACCTAAATAGTACAGAGCATACAATGAAAAGTCTATCTTTTCCCATCCTTGAGCTCAGTCTGTCTCCCCAGAGGAATCATTAGCCAGAGATACCCTATGCAGATAAAACACTGTCAATAAAGAACCCATTTTCCATGAGGGTAAAAAAGCTACTTAGAGCATACAATTATATAAATGTATTGTACTTGAGCTTTAAAAATTATCTTGAAATTGATCAATAGAAAGGAAATTTTTAATATTAATATTTGCTTGTTTTAAAATCGAAGAAGTGACTAGAATCTGGTTTTCTAAGAAGTCTAGGCTCATGATTCTGAAGGATGCAATGCCCTCTAGAAACCAATAGAGGGTGACCCTTCGCTTTCATTTTGAAGGAAATGTCATTTATAGTTAGAAAAGCTGTTTTTAAAAGACTGATGATATAGAGATTGATTTATTCTAATTGACTTTTTAACAAAATTTATTTGCTAAATTTCCTTTAAAATTATGGCTCCTAAACTACCACTTATTTTTTAACTTTATACTTTAATTAACATTAATTGCATAAGCTGGACAGATGTCTAGGGTACTTCACAGTACACTGGCTAGCTGAACTCAGAATTTGATTAGGGCTACATTAGGACTTTTGTGGGCCCCTTCCTTCAAAAAACATTAAAAATCATATTGTATGACTGATTTGGTATAAAGACAAGTATATCAATATTATCTCATGTATAATATACAATATAATATACATTGTAACATTTTTTTCAACCTGAAAATTCCCTTTTTCCTTCTGATTTTTAAAATAAATTACAACAGTTTTGTGGGCCATCTAAAACTATTATGGTCTCTAACCACTGTACCTACTGTGTATAATGGGTCAGTTAGCCTTGAGTATGATATGGAAGAAACATAATCTTTTACTTTGCATGATTTTGAGCCAACAGAGGAAGTGGGTCTGCTGTAGCAGGGTCACATCTGGACCCTCCTGTGGGGTCTCTTATGGGGTCTATGGCCCTCTGTGCTGCTCACAACTCTAGAATGCCTCTCACTCTACTCGGAACCTGGATCCAGGCCATGTGCCCTCCGCAGGGGGTTGATGATGTCAGCTCAGGCCTAGCATCGTCCACTTTTAAAATTTAGTCTTTCAAATTCAGCAAGTGTTCTGAATTTGTCATTGTTTTTGATTCAGGATCAAGCTCCTCTCTGTCTTTAGGCAGACCCATCTTCAGAGTGAGTTTTGTGACTACGCACAACATTGTTTGGATTCTCTTTTAACCCAAAAAGGAGATTTTACTTATGTCTGTGTGGCACCCAAAAACACAGTCATTTCAATCAATTAAAAATGATATCAACCTGTCATTTCAATGTTTGTTCCATGTGATACTAAAATGAATCTTTGCCTATGGTGTTTGGATATTTTGGAATATATATATGACTATATATAAATATATGAATAAATAAATATACGTATAAAACTTTCATCCTGAAAGGCAGATCAATTATTATTAAACAAACAATGAAGCCAAATCTTTTTCCTCTCCCTTCTCCTTCAAGTACCCCTAACCTATATCTACTCATAAGTACTGATAGTTAAAGCAAGATTAAGGGCAACACAAATACCAAAATATTTGTATATCGAGATTTAAAGTTTGTAATGAATTCACTCAATTTTACAAATTACCACAGACACTTCTCCTTAGCTGCTTGGGGAGCTCCATTTCCTCTCCCCACCAATAAGTTTTCATATAAGTAAGATGTTACACACATTCTGAAGTGTTCAGTAAATATCAGGCATATAAGATATTACTTGGCATGAGGTGAAAAATCACAAGAATGGAGTCAAATGTTTTATTATCCAGGAGGTACCTTAGAATGTCTGGAAAATTTTCCTTTGTAGAAAGAATTTGTACTAGCAATAAATTGGATCTCTTTGCTGGGTGACATTTACCTTTTCACAAAGTCATCAACTAGGCCAAACAACATGCTTCACATGATTCTGGAGGTAGGGTTTCCACATGATGTGAATCGGCAATGTTTTCTATAGTCTACAACTCCCAGCCTCCACCATGATCTGCTATTTTTCTCTAACTCTCCAGAAACTGCAGACCGAATAGGATAGTGACTATCCATCACACAAAGGAAACAACTACAATCACCAAGGATTGCTCATGAAGTATAGTAAACTTAGAAACTTTGGAAGAAAAATCAAAAGATTGTTTGCCATCTTGAGAAATCATTCGGAACAAAGCATTCTAGATTAGTACGATGTTTGCAAAGGAAAAGGTTAAAAGAAATCTCATGATGTTATTACCTGTCTAAAAAGGATAAAATGTCATTAGTATCTTAGTTTTCTTGATTTGGATATCTATATTGGGAATATAAAGGCAAATTAAGTAGCATATTACTTACTCTTAAGAAAAATGGAAATTTTTTTCCATAAAATCCAACTCTAAAGAACTCTGGTTCAAGACGTTGCTGGTCCATAATTTTGTCATATAAAGAGGCTTCCATCATCTAGGAAAGCACAGGAGAAATTCTAATCATCTTATCTCATCTTTCAGCCCCACCAATTTTTGGAAGAGGATATTTCTTCTATACAAAGGAGAACTCCATTTTAATTCAGTTTGTGAAACAGAAGGTTTGACTCCCTTTCTATGCTTTAAGGCAGGGATCAGCAAACTTATTCCGTGAATGGTCAGAGAATGAGTATTTTAGGCTTTGCAGGCCATATGGTCCCTGTCACAACTACTCATTCTGTGAGGCCCACAGGCTGTAGTCTGCTGACCTCTGCTTTAAAAAAGGATCAAGTATATTATTACATGTCCTTACCAGAGAAAATGATTTCTATGCACATTCTATTGAGGAAATATTTTCTCAACATGAACTATTAGCAGCAAAACCTTTCTGGAGAATCCTAGTGCCAGATGCACTCACCTGTGGCTGTGTTTCTCCTTGGACGTGGTGATTCAGGATACCTGGAAGGGGCAACCTTGCACAGGTTGGACAGGGATAAACCGACAAAGCAAACCAAAGGAAGCCCACAGTGTAAAGTGCTGTCTGGGCTGAAAGCTCTTAGTGTGTCTTTGACATTGTTGGAACTATGAAGCTCATAAAGCTTATGGTTTCCCATTTGTGGCATTATCATCCCCAGGGTTTCCAGAGAAAGACTAATATTGCACTTAAAAACTTTCCCCCTTCCCCCCACCCCCAGTAACAGCCCCCGAAAGAGTAATTGGCATGAAGTGTAATGCTTTGGGTTTATAAAAATCTTAGTGACTACGGCACCCAAGGGCACTCACGGGTAAACACTGTAACCTCGCTTCTGTTACAGGGACAGGATGCCAAGAGAAGCACGGCAACGTTTTTATACAAAACTGCAGGGCCTCCCAGAGTCAGCATGATGGACTGAAGCTAAAACAAGGTTTTTTCTCTTTGGTTTTCATGTTAGGAGAAATGTCGATGAACCGCTGACATTAAATACTGTGCCAAAAAGACAGGGCTGGCTCCTGCCAGTTAAATAAGTTACTTATGGTGTAAAGGATTTTACGAGCTGTTAGAGGTTTACGATATCATCTCTTATAGTGCTACCTCAGAATTCAAAGACAACATCATAATCTTTTTTTAAAAATACATAAAAGCTGATCCTATTTTAGAAACCCTGAAGAGCTTAAGTGTTACAAGATGACACAAAACATTCATGACTCTGAAGAAGAAGGACTTGGAAGACAAGAAGGACTTGTCTGAACCTGAAAGAAAAGAAGGTATAACACATCTGGCTCAGGGACACAGAACATTGAACTCCTTGACCTTAGGTACTAAGACCTTGGTTTAGATTTAACAAATAAAAACATATTTCTGAAGCTAAAGAGACTTGACGCCTATGGAATTTAGCCCCAAAATATTTAAAAATGGGTCAGTTAGCCATTTCTACTATTTAGTGTACAGATTATGGGACTAAGAATGGGATCTTATTACAGAGATTTGTGTACAAGTGAGAAGCTCTTCAAGCAGTGTGGAGATTTCCCTCAATAAACTAAAAGTATTAATCCTGGAGCAGACTGTGAAGTTCAGACGCGGCGTCTAGAACAGATCAAGGGCTCACTTTTTGTATCTTAATCAAAAGCATCGTGCAGATCAACTTGCTATTTCTCTGTATAAATAGCTGAGTATGCCTCAGAGGAAAGACATATCTTAAAAAAGCTTTCTACCAGACACATCAAGATGATCACAAAGTTAATTTCATAGAACAGTACTGGAAAACTAATCAAAAAAGGATGCCACAGCCTGATCAGCATGCATCCAGGTACCTTACCCTCATCTTGCTCAGGTTTCTGTAGTCATAATAACTCTCGTACTGCTCTGCAATCTTCCGGCACAAGATGATGCCATTCTCCCAACACTGTGGACAAATGAATAATGTAAACATTAATGATCCCAGAACATTTACTTACTTCCACCCAGAGGTCAGGATACGACTGCTTCAGATCATCAAGTCTTACTTCTTTTCTTTCTTTTTTTTGTGAGGAAGATTAGCCCTGAGCTAACATCCATTGCCAATCCTCCTCTTCTTTTGCTTGAGGAAGATTAGCCCTGAGCTAACATCTGTGCCAATCTTCCTCTCCTTTGTATGTGGGATGCCTCTCTACAGCATGGCTGATGAGTGGAGTAGGTCTGTACCAGGATCTGAACCTGCAAACCCGGCATGCCAAGGCGGAGCGTGCAGAACTTTAACCACTTGGCCACGGGCTGGCCCCAAGTCTTACTTCTTAATCTGTATAACCTACTTTTAATAGTATCAGTGCAACATCAAGCAGGAAAACAGCACATAATTAACATGTAAACTATTAAAAATCTTTAGGAAGTTGGAAATGATAATCTATCACAACAGGCATTAACATATGGTGCAGAAACATTTTCTGGTGTCATTTCAGCAGCATCATCTTGAAATAACTACAGTTCCACAACAGCCCAGTAGATGAATAAACAGGCCCTCGGTGCTGAGGGGGAATTACCACCGACTCCTAAGGCCTAATTATCCACAACTGACACACTAGATTCCTCGCTTGGCTCCAATGCGCATGTAAATCGTGAGGGTCTAATCCAGCAGGTTACCCTTAGCAGAAATACAAAAATTCTTCAATCTAGCCCAGGTATTGGGCAAACCTTTTCTGCTAAGAGCCAGACACCAATACTTTAGTTTCTGTGGGCCGTATAACCTTTGTCACAACTACTCAACTCTGCCATTAAAGCACGAAAGCAGCCATAGATACGAATAAACTTGGCTGTGTTCCACTAAATCTGTAATCTATGGACACTGAAATGTGAATTTCATGTAATTTTCACATGTCAGATATTCTTCTTCTTTGGATTTCTTTCAATCATTTAAAAATGGAAAAGCAATTCTTAGATTGCAGACTGAACAGAAACAGGTGGTGAGCCATTGGACCCAAGGGCCATAGTTTGCAACCTCTCATGGAGCACAAACTCCTGGGAATGGGCCAATATACGCAGCCAGAGATTGTGTAACAGCTTATCGTACAGGTGGAAATTTTACTGCAGGAGGGCACAAAGGCATTTCCTTGCTATTAACCTAAGGGACGAGAGGCCAGTGTAGTTAGACAAATAATAAGAGGACAGGAAGGAAGCAATTCCCTTGCATCACATTTTTGGGTGTACAATTATGTTTTGTAAAAGAATGACAGCCACTGGTTTTATTTTAATTGTCTGTTTAACCTTGGCAATTTGGAAGATACATTTAAATCTAAGACACATATCACCAAAGCATCCAAGTCTTCAACTCAACTGTGGTCAAATTCACAACTTTTCTTTAAAGAGTGTTGCAACCCTTGCAGAAAGAGGCAGGTGGAGTGAGGTGATGTGCTGAATTGTGTTAGCTCAGTGTGGTTTTTTGACGCCCCAGGGCACCTCTAAGTGTATGATGAGATACCATAAAATTCTTTAAACAAACTTAGTTTCATTTATTTTGCCTTAAAAAAAAGTGGACTGCAACAGAATACATGCCAATTGGGGGTGGTGAGGGGAGAGTGATAATGGTTTTTCACCCTTATAAAATGCCTGGGTGTCAAAACCTCTAGATCAGCATTTCTCAAAGTGTGGTCCAAAGTTCACACACACTGGAATCTCCTGGAGTCTTCATTAAAATCACAGAATCCGTGCCCCACACCAGACCTACTTCATCAGAATGTCTAGGAGCGGGGACTGGGAATCTGCCTTTCAACAAACTCTTGGGTGTTTGGATGCCCATTAAAATTTGAAGGCCCCTGCTTCAGGAGGTGGGCATCAGTGACCTAGAAATAAAGGAAATGTGACACCAACACAATCACCTTGGGAGAGGTCATGGGTGGGCAGGGCTACTTACTTTGCCTCTGTCAAAGTTCTGGATGATGGCGAGGTGCAGGTGCTCTTTGCGCTGCCATTCTGTTTGCATGGGGTAGGTCAGGAACTCCCGGAGGGGCCGATCAGACCATTCCAGCAGCTCATCGTATAACAGGAGAGTATATGCAGCCTCTGAAAGTCAATGGGCAGACAGTGATTGAGAGAGGACCCCAACAACCTCCCTGCAAATGGGGCTGGTTTGGAACAAATTAGAGAAAATACTATTTTCTGAATTTCATGATACTGAAGAAAAATGTCCAGAAAATATGCAACAGCAGGATAATGAATGATGACTTTGCCTGGAAGATGGAGTTATCTGAGATTTTTATTAAATCTTTTGGCTCCCTGTATCC
The DNA here is from genome assembly GCF_021613505.1 of Equus quagga. NCBI lineage: Eukaryota > Metazoa > Chordata > Mammalia > Perissodactyla > Equidae > Equus > Equus quagga. The sequence goes on from NC_060274.1 coordinate 94,443,532, forward strand.
ACACACTCTCTCTTTCTCCCCTACCCTTCCCTTCTTTCTACAAGGCCTGCATGCTCCTGGGATAATACAAATGTTTACGGATATCAGTTGTAGCTGGTTCAAAGACACAGGAGATACGCCTTTGTTTGCTAGAAAAGCTCACTGGTAAATCCCCACAGGTGGAACTATGGGTATCTTCAAAAGGGTATGCTTAGGAACCAAAAAAATGGTAGCTAAATTCTTCTGGATAATAAAAGGCTGAAAAACTTGAAACTGGTGTGTGTGTGTGTTTGGGGGTGTCATGGTACAGGCAGCATTTAGGAGGGGCAAAGAAGCCAGAGAGGAGCTGAGGACAGAAAAGAAAAATTTAAAAATCTAGCAACAGAGGAGGAATTAGAAATGGTAGAAGTGTTGGATAAGAACTGTGTGTGTGTGTGTGTGTGTGTGTGTGTGTGTGTGTGTGTGACAGAGAAAGAGAGAGAGAAAGAGAGAGAATATACACGTGGTAATGTTGACCTGTAGGCTTAAGCACAGTGGACAGATAGTGTACTTAAAAGAATACTTGCCATTCTGCAGGTCTCTTCTTTTCCCAAACCACAAATATGGCCAAACAGATCAAGAATAGGCACCAGAATTCATTGTCACTGATGAAGGACTATAATAATTTTTTTCCTTTAACATGATGATAGCCAACTCATTTACTAAATTGAATAAAATGGACAAACTCTTATGCTATTAATCCATTTAACTACCATCCCTATATGTCCTTCAAAAGATGTAATAGTAGCTTTTAACACAATATCACCAAATGGTAATTCTTTTTCTTCATTTATTTGCCTTCAGGGTAACTACACATAAAGCCCTGAACAGCATGTTAAGTTCTAGTCCTATGATCTGGCCATCTCAATGCATAAAGTATAGTTGTAATAAGAAAAGCCTGTGTCCCTATCACTGTTCTCTTACCTCTTAAGTGTAGAAGTCCCATGAGGCAAAGGCTCTAGACTTTCTTCCCTTTAGTTACCTTTGGTGAGCTCAACCTCCCAGCTTCAGTGGTTGTTGAGCAAAAGCTTTCATAACCCACCAGCATTCTCTTCCCCCCTCTATTCAGTTTGCACGCTGTAACCAATACGATCTTTCTTCAATGCAAATAATCATGTCGCTCCCCTAATTAAAACCAGCCAATGGCTCCCAGCAGCTAACAGGATAAATTTAGGTTTCCTAAAGTGATAGAGAAGGTGCCTATGATCTGGTCTCTCCACTCACATTTTCCCATTGTCCCACCACGTAGTAGGATAAGAAGGAGCCCTCCACTGTCTCTCCACACTCCAGAGTTGGAGCTCCTTGACCCCATCATCAGCTTTGGCTGAATGAGACAAGATGCAGCCCGATCCAGAGGCAGCCAGCTATAAGACAGCTGCCCAACAGGGACAGAGGTGCTTTCTATTGCAATGGGCACTAGGTGAACTCTTTCTCGTGCAGATTAAATGTGAGGTGGACAGAGAGAGTATTGCTAAAGGGGGTCAGTTAATTGGTGGATGCAGAAAGTCAGCTGAATCACCACAATGTAGGTGGCCACGGAAGACAGCTTCTGATAGGACAAAAAAAGATAATAACAACCAGATCATCAGATCTGAGCTGTATGTGAATAGCCTTCTGGTTTTCTCTGAGGCCTCCTGAGATGATTTCCTGATCTTTAATTCCCCACATGTCCTTATCATAAATGCCAGGTGTCTAAGAAAACCTCATGCATGCATTTGTTCTTCCGTCCACACTCTTTGCTCCTGCCATCTGAACAAACCATAGTTCCCCTCACTGACCATGCAGACTCATGCCTACAAGCCCTCACATCCTGTTCTTTCAAGTCTTTCCCCCTTAAATGCCGAATAACTCCTATTTTCCCTTAATGGTACAGCTCAGGAATTATCATCTTTGTCTCTCAAAATTTCTTTTGTGTTTCCCCCAGCACCTGAGCACTTGAAAACTATCCTTGAGACTAACAATTGCACAGTGAACAGGATGAGGAGGACGGAGGGAAGCCCTTTCACAGCTGAAGCTGGCAGCTGCCCACACAGAGTGACTTAGGGGACAGTGAAAGTCAAATTCACAGACACAGAAAGCAGAAAGGTGGTTGACAGGGACTGAGAGAAGGGAAAATGGGAAGTTATTGTTTAATGGGTACACGGCAGATGAAAAAGTTCTGGGGACAGATGGTGGTGATGGTTGCACAACAATGTGAATGTACTTCATGCCACTGAACTGTACACTTAAAAATGATTAAGATGGTAAATTTTATGTTACATATATTTTTCCAGAATAAAAAATATGGAGGAAAAAAGGGGGGCAGTGAAGGGTTTCTAGGCCTTAAACTGCTTTCCAAATTACACTTGCCCTGGGAAGGACCAGGGGATGACTGGAAGGTCAGGTGTGAGTCAGTTGCCTCTGGGAAGTCTGGGAAAACAAGGCACTGGCAGGCCATCAGAGGAAGCTGACAAATGACCAAATGGTGACATGAGAAAGGTGTGAAAACAAATTACACCTGTTTCAGAATTTGATTCAGAAAAATGATGATGTCTATCTGCAGCAAATGGTGTATGTAAAGGAAGCTGTAGAAAATTTTCATTAAAGAAAACCTATATACCTTTGAGATGTGAACAACATAGCAGAGTACTGATGCTGATTTTTGAACATACTAGCAAACTGTAGATTGTTATTGCAATATGCTGTAAATTTATTTTTCTGCATCTTTAGAGGACAATATTATGTATCGAAAAGGGAAGAATGAATCACATCCAAAATTTCCAACAGTCTTTTAAAAAGTATTTACAATTCTGAACAAAAGGCATCACCACATAACTAAACATGGGCCATCTCATTCCACCATTTTGAGAAGTATACAGTGAGGACAACAACATGCAAAAGAAATAACATAGGAGAAGAGTGGAGATGAATTAGGAATGGAGGCACTGTCACAAAAGGCTGGAAAGAGTTAACTCATTTAAACAGAATTCTATAAAGATAGAAAAGTTCTTCCATCAATTTCATTTTCTTCAAGGACAGACAAAAATGAGGACAGGAGAGAGATGAATAAAATGTTATATGGGAAAAGGACTTATTTCTTATGACTTGGGGGGACATAAAAACTGCAAGTTGAATAAACAAATCAAAGAAAAAAGATTTACCCATTTCCAAAATATAATCAGACAGATTTGGACTTTGTTTCAGAGAACCAAAATATATCTGTTACATATTTGGAAGAGCTTGTCCTCAGTTCGTTCTCTCCTTTCTTACTTCATGGCCTTTAAAATAAAACAAGTCTACTAGGTTGTTTTCACAGATATAAAAACTAGTTTCACTATTTCTCTCAAAATTTGGCTACTAATCACTTAAAAATTACCATTTAAACTCTCAGACAACATCATCAGCTCCAAAATCTTAGTCTACTTAATCAAAACTATCAGCACATCTGTGTGAAGAGACACGAGACACGGGGGCCTCCTTAGTTATGCAGAAATTACCAACATTGAAGGAGAAAAATCTGCTCTCCAGGTGTTAAAATTTAACGGACTATATTTATTAGTGATGCATTTATTCAAATCTCACATTACTAGGTGCTATTCTAAGAACCCAGAAGACTAAGAAGAAAACATTATCTCTGTCCTCAAGGAATTCACCCTTTAACTGCAGATGGATAACTCAATTGATCAATCAGTCGATCTATCTACCTACCTACCTACGTACACAAACACACACCTTATATAACTATAAATAAAAATAATGTGATATGTGTTTTAATAGAAATCCAAAAAAAATGCAATGGGAAACGAGTTGGAAACATCACTCGGCCCCTGGGAGAGAGGTGGGGGGCATGGAGTTGGTGAGGGAAAGAAAAAGAGAACCCCAGGAAGATGAAGACTTCATGGAAAAGATGATAAAGAAGCAGTGTAATGATGCATGAAAAGAAGGAGTGTAGTACAAGTGGTAAGATGAGTCTGAATAGATACGTGTTGGTTCAATTATGATGGACCTCAAATTAAGAGTTTGAGCTTTATTTTGTAAAGACGTGAATTGACAACAGAGTTATACCTAGAGAAGGGGTTGGCAAATTTTCTTAAATGGCCAGACAGTAAACAATTTAGGCTTGCAGGTCATATGGTCTTTATTGCAACTACTCAATTCTGCCATTGCACAACAAAAGCAGCCATAGACAATATGTAAATAGTGGGTGTGGCTGAGTTCTAATAAAACTTTCTTTACAAAATCAGGTGGCCGGTCTGCAGCTTGCAGTCTGCTGACCCCTGCTCTCGAGAATAACTCTGGTGATAGTTAGGAAGCAGTCCAGGTGAGAGATGCTGAAGACCTGAGGCAGTGAAAGTGGGAACAATGAAAAGGAAAGGGTTTTGAGAGACTTTTAAGAAGTAAACTCAATAGAACCTCCTGAAGAGAACACCTGAGGGAGGGGAAGAAGAGAGACATCAAAGAAAACATCAAGGTCTCCAGGCTGAGTAAACAGTGATGCTGTTAATTGATAAAGTGGAACCGCAGCTAGAGGCATATTTAAATGCTGGGAACATAAGCGCTACTTCAGAAGAATTCCGTTAGTCTTTGGGGGCTATGATTCAATTCCTTGGAAGAAGAGTGTGTCAAAAGACTAAGATTTGCGGTTCCTAAATCCAGTTAAAGGGTTCTTGTTCTGGTTATGGTGTCGTAAGAACATTCTATAGTATCTTTCCCAGTGATTACAAGTAAAAACTCTAGACAGAATACATAATGCAACTGTTGTAGGATTCTGAAAAGTAAGAAAGAAAAGGCAGACAGAGTAGGAAAATCAATACTCAAAGAATGACCACACAGTGGAGAGTTCCCTGTTTTTCTTTTTTGCCTCTCATATCTCCTGAGTTAGCCTACCCTGTCTCCTGGAACTACAGATGGGAACAGAAAGAAAAAGCTCCAAGAGAAGCTCCTCTAGTCAGGGAAGAGGCCCTCCTGTGAGATGGAGTGCTTTCAATGCTTCTGGTCCACTCTGAGCCCCAGGAACATAACTGCAAACCTGTCGTGGTGACACTGGGGGCAATCACAGTGGCGGCAGCAGCTTCCGCAGGCTTTTTACTTTCACTGCTTGGGCCCCAGGAAGACTAAGTGTAGGGAGTGCATCATAGTGTGGAGAGGACCAAGCCTTGGCTTTGAGTACTTTCACTCTGATCAAGCAAGAGGGCTAGAAAAAGGAGCCCCCGGGAGATGGGAAGAGTGAGGAAGATCACAGAGAGGAGGGAGATGGAGAAAGGGATTTTAAAATTCTGTGTATGATGTCCTGAGCTCACTTCCAAGCTGTACATGTATAGAACAAACCAGAATCAACATAACAAAGGTTTTGAGAAATGAACTATGGTATAGATCACTGTCTAGGTCTCAGACTCTCCCTGGGTGACACACATGCAGAAAAGACCAAAATAGTAGTGCAAAGGCTTTGAAAACTAAACTGACATTAGAATCACAACCTTCAGAAGGTGGTTCAGGACTTGAGGTTTGAATTTAACTGGACTGACTGTTGCTAAAATTAAAAAGTCAACATTGTGCAAAAATTTTAATAGAACTCAGAGTCTCATAATACAATATTCAGAATGTCCAGCATACAACCCAAAATTACTTGACCTTCAAAGAACCAGGAAAACTAAATAAATCTCAAAGGGACAAAGCAATGAGCAGACGTCAACCCCAAGACGATTCAGATGTTGGAATTATAGGCAAATACTATGAAGCAGCCATTATAACCATGCTCCTTGAAGTAAAAGTGAACACTCTTGAACAGAAAGAGAGAAGTTCCCTGCAAAGAAATTGAAGCTATAAAAAAAAAGGCCAAATGAAAATGTTACAACTGAATAATACAATAACAAAAATAAAAATTTCACTGGAGGAACTCAATAGCTGAATATAAATGATGGAGTAGAGTCAATGGACTTGAAAACAGATCAATAGAAATTATCCAGTCTGAACAACAGAAAGAAGAAAAACTGAAAAATGAAAAATGAACCGAGCTGCAGGAGTTTATGGAACAATACCAAAAGGCCTAACGTTTACATCACTGGAGTCCCAAAAGTAGGATTGGTGCAGAAAGTATATTTAAGAAAATAATGCCTGAAAACTTCCCAAATTTGGTGAAGGAAGCAAATTTAAAGATTCAAGTAGCTCAGTGAACCTACACAGAATAAACTTAAAGAAAACCATGCCCATAAATATCATAATCAAACTGCTGAAAATCAAAGATAAGGTCTTAAAAGCAACCAGAGAAAATTACGCATTACATACAGGTAAACAATTTAAATGACTGTGGATCTCCCATCAGAAACCACGGAGCTGGGGCCGGCTCCGTGGCCGAGTGGTTAAGTTCACCCACTCCGCTGCGGTGGCCCAGGGTTCGGATCCTGGCGCAGACATGGCACCGCTCGTCAGGCCATGTTGAGGTGGCGTCCCACATCCCACAACTAGAAGGACGTGCAACTAAGATATACAACTGTGTACAGGGGGGGTTTGGGGAGATAAAGCAGAAAAAAAAAGAAAAAGATTGGCAACACTTGTTAGCCCAGGTGCCAGTCTTAAAAAAAAAAAAAAAGAAAGAAACCACGGAGGCCGGAAGACCATAAAAGAACATTTTTAAAGTACTGAAGCAAAAGAACTGTCCACCTAGAATTCTATATCCAACGAACATATCCTTCAGGGAGGAAGGTAAAATCAAGACATTCTCAGATGAAGCAAAACTAAGAGAATTCTTCAACCATTTGATCTGCTTTAAAAGAAATACTAAAGTTTTTTAGGTTGAATGAAAATGATAATAGAGGGAAATTTAGAACTTCGTGAATGAAGAAAGAGCAATAGAAATGGTAAATATCTGAGTAAATATAAGACTATTTTTATCCTCTTTAAAATAGGTATGACTGTTAAAATTAAAAAAATATGATATTATCCGATGGGGTTTTCAATGTATGAAGATGTAACACACACGACAACTAACATAAAGTGGGGAGGACAAAGGGGCTAACTTGTATATAACTCCTATATTTAACTTGAAGTGGTAAGATACTAACTCTAGGCAGACTGAAAAGTTAGGTATGTATTTTATAACCCCAAAAGCAATCTCTAAAAAACCATGCAAAGAGATGAAGTAAAAAAGCCAATACATAAGTGAAAATGGAATACTTGGAAACATAAATCCAACTAAAAATAAATTTCCAGTTTAAAGTAAAAATGCTTGAGTCCTCAGCTCTAATCATAAAAAGCAAAGGAGTTACCATGTTTAATACACCAGTGTCCAGCCCACTTCCCCCAACCTGAGCCCAAAGACAAAGTCACCTGTGAAATTCTGTGCTTTGAGGTGTAGATCGTACAGTTTGTGGATGTAGCGTATATACATCTCTTCCTTGTTCAATTCAGTCTTGTAGAAGTTCTGTAAAAAAAAAAGGACAGTATGGATAGTTCCTCAACAGTCAGGCCTGCAAATAGCTGCCTTTTACCCTGCTGAAATTTCATGTCTTGAACCAAGAGAACAAATGCATTTTTCCATATAAATGTCTTTAAAAAATTAAGTAAGGAGGCCCAGTGACATTTTTTTTTGAGGAAGATTAGCCCTGAGCTAACCACTGCCAGTCCTCCTCTTTTTTGCTGAGGAAGCCTGGCCCTGAGCTAACATCCGTGCCCATCTTCCTTTACTTTATATGTGGGATGCCTACCACAGCATGGTGTGCCAAGCGGTGCCATGTCCACACCCGGGATCCGAACCAGCGAACCCTGAGCTGCCGAGAAGCAGAATGTGTGAACTTAACCGCTGAGCCACCGGGCCAGCCCCGCCCAGTGACATATTTTTAATTCAACATTGTCTGTGTTAAACATTACCTAGTAATTATTGGATAAGCTGGTAACTCTTGGGGCGTTATTACCACTGATTCACATTTCTTTTGTTACTCTCTATTATTTTTTGTTAGTTTTACTGCCAATAGACAATCAGCCTTTTCCACTAAAAAATATTAAAACTACATAAGAGATTACCCTGTTTACTAAGTTTGATCAATGATATTCAAAGGATAGTTTCTTTAATTTCAAACTTCAAACATGTTTTGCTCTAAAGAAAAAAAGTCTCCATGATATATAATAAGGATGAGTAAAAATAATGCAAAAGCATTTTTTTCCCTGAAGAATCACATGAAAGAGGGTAAACAAAAATGTGTCTTATTGTTAAGGTGATATTCTGAGTTTCTTACTTGTGTTGGAGTTTAAAGGTTTCCAGTTTATGTCCAAAACATAAAAGGATTAATAACAAGAGATTTATCTCAAATTATTGTTATGGAGGCATGCTTATTAAAAATATTTTATTTGTTTATTTAAAAAAAGTATCTGGATCTTACTAACCTTCTCTAAAATGTTTTAACATTAGTTATCAAAATCTCAGCTTCGACTTACCTGGACACATTATGTGGGCATTTTAAGGTACACTTATAAGCATCCCCACCTACTCCTTCACCACATTAGAAAGTACATTAGTCCTCAGCGAACTTAGTAAACGTAAGAGCAAATGTATATGAAGTCGGTTTACAGCAAAAGCATGATGCTGTGAGACTCTAAATGAGGTACTTTCAGCGAGCAGATCATTGTCCATTATGAAATCTCTGCTTAAGCCATCAAAACTATCATTATTGTTGCTATTGTTGTTTTCACTGATGCTACCTGGTATGCAGAGAAGGGATGAGAGGGGATAAATATGCTGATCTGAAGGAGGGATAGGTTTTTCTAAGGGGGAACGGCCAGGAACTCCAAAAATTTCTGAAACTGAGTAGTAGACAAGGATTTGGTAAGGGACTAAACTCGTCAATGTGGCTGCTTAAATTGCACTTGGGTTTCAAGACTGAGGGCCTTCTGTTAAATGTACTTTTTGCTCACTACCTAACAGGTGTCCACTCATCAATATGAGGACTCTTCTAACCTTGAAACACTGACATTTAGTTCAAAGCATCATAAAAAATATTTTTTTCCAATTTATGCCATTATCCCCTCCCTTCCCCTCTTGCCTCCTGAAGAACTTGGAGTTCTTTTAAAAGCTAAGTAAATAATGCTAGTCACATCTCTCTTATTATAACCAAAATCATTTTAATTAGCAAGAATTGTTGTACCATAAACACAAGTCTAACAAGCCCACAGCAGGTTTTTACATTATTAAAGGATGATTTGCTCTAATAGCTTTCTTGTAAGATGCAGCTTTCTTTGACAACAAAATAAAGAATCAATCTATAAATGAATAATCCTCCTCAAAAAAAAGATCTCTTCAGTTGTCACATGAGAATCTTTCTCATATGTCTGGCAAGACTTGTGACACAAAGGACAAAACAATAATTACATTTCCTACTGTGAATCATGTCAACGATTATGCATTTTTACCAATTTGACACTACGGTTAACTCCAATCTTGTAAAGAAAGCCAGAACTCTCCTGAAGACAATCTGGAATTGATCTTTCCAAAGAGAAGAAAAATCTCTAAGAGGAAGTGAATATAGATGAAGAGAACTATTTTGCTGCCAGAAAATATCAAGAACTTTCCGTATGGAGTAGAAGCTAAAAAGATGAGTTTCAAAGTTTTATATTTGGTTCTTTAATAATAAATATTCTCGTGCTAGTTTGAAACTAGAACAGCTTTCAAACATTAACATTTTCTGTAAGGACTATTCTTGGTCACTGCAAAGCTAGCGGGATACATTCTGTGTCTCAAGTGAATACTGATGGGGCCACCGATCTTATTAAGTCTCTGGCTTCTTCTTACTGGGAGACTAGAGTAAACACATGTAGGGCAGAGTATTAATTCTTTCATGCAAGGAAATGATCTCTTCTGTTGTACCAACTGAGGAAATGAACCTGGGGTCTACATTTATTTATTTACCTCCAAACAGAGGGCACTGTGAAACAAGATGGAGACAATGGAAGAAGATTCTTCTGGAAAAAGGTGAAGGCTTTCCTTTGAAGTTATTTATGAGACTTTGTGCCTGGAGCTGGGGTAGAGCCAGGATTAAGGAGACAAACTGAGAGGATCTAAAGCTTCTAGAGCCGTTGGTTTTTCTCCCGAAACACTGATATATAAGAGAGGTGGAAGAAGCTCAGGCTGAGGATCCTGACCATGGTGAAAGGTTGGCAAAAAACTGGGGAAATACAGATAGGAAATATAAAAGTAGGAATGTCTACGCTCAAGATTAGAAATGTATGCTAAAAGGAAAGGTAAGTGGGCTGACCCAGTGAGTTTGGCCTGTTGGCCTAGAAGTTACTGTTGGGTTTGGTGACAAAAATTAAGGAAGAAAGTGCACAATAAGATGTGGCCTTACAGAAGATGCTCAGGTCTCACTATTTCTAGTGACTGGTATTGGAGGTGGAGATGTAACAAATTCAAAATGTGGAAGAAGTGGTGGGTGTGGTAAAGAAGGAGATAGTCATATACTCAGACATGAAGAACAGTGCAGTGAGAAAATGAATTAGGAAAAGAGATAAAAAGACGGTCCTAAGAAAGCAGAAGTCCTGATCTTTGAAGGAATAAACAAAACAAAACAAAACAAAACAAAGAGACTGAAACCAAGGAGCTAAGACAAGACAGAATCAGAGTGGGGGCAAACAAAACTTCAAGGTGCAAATAGAGAACAATAAGGCATGTGAGAAATTCAAACGCTCAGAGTAAGAACAAGAATATCTGTATAAGGGCCTACAATAGATGGTGAGGTTTCATCTATTCTGCAAAACAAGAAAAAGAAAGCATGATATGTACAAACTTAGAACTAGAAGCAGTCACATAGTCCTGTATTTCAAATCTGATTAAGGTAAATTATCAACAGCAACAATTTACCCTATACTAAACTATGAAAAATGAATGTCTAGATGTATGGTCATTCTTTTGCTCTGTAGTGAGAATATCATTCTATTTAATAGTTAGTTATGAGACATTTTAATTTGGTTTTCCTAGGACAGTTCTGGTTTAGCCTAATATCCTCACATAATATTTAATCTTACTCTCAAGAATGTCCTGTTTGAGTGATAAGTTATATGGTCATCCTAGTTATAATCCAAGCTTTAAGAATAGTGGTGTACTGGATTTATTTTGTAAAGAAGATGGAAAGTAAAAATTAGTGTGTTAGACAGCTGTCATTTGTTCACAAAAGAAGAGATCACTAATATTTATTAGAATGTAGAATGAATATAAGAAGGACAGAAAGAGACTGTCTACACAGAAGTAAAAAGATCCGGGGACATCATGCTTTTTCCTAGGAGAGCAATAGACTCCAGGAGGGTAAAGCGATGCAAGAGGAGAAGGGAGGGCATCACTCTGGATCTTACAGAGGTCCGCCATCAGAGCTGCGGGAACGCAACGGGTGCATTCTGCAGTGTTCGGAGCCGAGCATTTTCTGGCATTTAATTCAACCTGAAGCTCTCTATGCTTCTTCTAAAAACACTTCTAACCTCTTCCATGAAACATCCAGGTAAAAAAAAAGACACCGTGGATTAAAAGCAAGCAAAACATAGTACTTCTGTGAAAACAAACAAATGTTAGGATACAAGGAGGCAAAGGGGAGTAGTTTACTAACCAGGAGGCTAACTGTGCAGCCAATCTTTTTGCCATCTACCTCTCCCATTTTCATGCAGTCCCTAAAAACAAAAAGCAACAGTCAGAACTCAGAACTTCGTTCCTAGGGGCAAACACAGTTTGTCCAAAAAGTACTGTCAGGGTACAAGAGGCAATTTGCAAGCTGCTGTTCAGATAAAGACTCAGCAGACTAGAGGAACTGCCCCAGGCTGCATAATCTCATGATCTCAGGTGAGGTTGGGAGGTCAGACACTCCTGAGCACCAGTTTCTGCTGAGAATTTCACTTCCAGGTGGATTGTGCTTCCTCTCAATAGACAGAAGGCTCAGGAGAAAGAGGACTGAAGGTGTGTTATTGTATACCTCCTACAGTGGGGTGAGAAGTAGCCAGTAAGCTTGGCCATCAACAATGAGAATGAGGGTTTCATTCTTAAAATAAAACAAACACCATGCATTTAAGTGGGGCGAACTGTTTTAACAGTTTAGATAAGTAAAAAATTTTAAAAAATTATGTCTCTGAAAGGTAACAGTGTATCAGTCTCCTCCCCTTTTATAAGAAAGCAGCATGGTTGTACAATTTTCTGTTACACTGTCTTCACCCTAAAATCGATGGATCTACTGGTTCTAGTGGGTGAGTATAAACACCAAAAAAAGATTCCTTTCATAATGGGACTCTGAGAACCCTCCCAATTCACTAAGACTTTAGAAGAACTGTCAACCAAAACAAAACAGGAAAAAAAAAGGGAAAAAAATCCTCTGAACCAACTAGTTAGAAGTCCATTCTCTTATTGCACAAGGTTCCATGGTCTGATGATCAGTTCTTTAGGGATTAACTCAAGTGGAAGGGTGATTCTATTCTAAGTCTGATTTTCTAAGTGGAGCACAGCATATCTGGAAAATGTGGGACTCAGCTTACCTGTAATCTAACAATCTCTCCATTAGTCGAGTTACAGTGGCAATTAATGAAACGCCACTTTCCCTCCATGTTTCCCGCTCAATTTTCTTCAGTAGACTGGAAAAGAAAGAACCCAGGGCATTTTCAACATTTATTTTTATCAGTCACCATGACAACCATTATACTTTCATCAGTACCTTAAATGCCTTAGCAACCACTGCAACATCTCACAAGTAGCACAATTTGCAAACAATGTCTTACCTAGGATAGGGACCAAATAGTGGAATTCTAATCCAGGAAGCATTGACAAAGCAAATTGATTTTCAGATTATCCAAGTCATAAAACATGAACACATGCATAGAATCATACTTTCAAAATATACAAGCACCTCTCAGCTCAAAGACATTTTTTCCTAGCTTCTCTCTTACACTAACAGAAGCTTGCGCCTTACCACATCAAATAACACTGCAAAAAGCAAAAACAGGAGTGCCTCTAAGTTTACTTTTAAGTAAGATCTTGCTTTATTCACATAAAATATTTTCCTACCTCTCAGTGGAGTGCATCTTCATCCAAGCAATTTTACTGCAATGCAACTGCTACAGGAAAATCCTGGTACAGACGGTATGACGTTTTGCGTTTTTTCCTTTCACTTAACATTTGCCCACTCAATACATATTGTACTATCTGTGCACTCGCTCAACAGTTTCATTCATTTTGTCATTAATCACAGAGCATTTTCTATGTGGTTGTTACAGCAGATTGATAACAAGTACTGAACCACATCTCTCCTCCTACATTTCCCCTAGTCTTATGCACCTTAGAGCAGAGGTACTATGTAAACACAAAATAATAACAATCAGAATAATTAGGATCTGTTTTACTTTCACTCCCACCTCTCAGCAAATTAACGATATACTTGGCAAAGCTTTTATGACTGACCTTTCCCGAAAAGATAAAAGTAAGAACACAAGCATGGCAATATGAGGGTACTTCCCTACCCCTCCAAGTCGAATGATCATCACTTCTGTCTCAAATCTTGTTTCCCTTTCATCTTGGTTTCAGGAATAACAGAGAGAGAAAATATTTCTTACAAGTACAATCTAAGCCTACCATATATTTTCCCTAGTGGAAAAAGAAACACTAAAGAAAAAAGCTATTTTGTCACAGCTTTGTTTTGGTCTGTGGCTATGTCCTCTCCCAATTTTTCTCCCTTCTTCTTCTTGCTTTGCCATTCCAGTGCCCAGCCTTCTGTCTTGTCTCCTCATCTGTTGCCCATCCATCCCTGATCATTTACTTTTCTGGTTTATTCTGAACCGTTTCCTAGATTGGGGGTGGGAGGAGAAGTAGCATATGAAGGGATGGAGCTTTCCCTGATCAATCCCCCAGGGAAAGGTCTCCTAGTTTGTTTAAAATGTGTTTTCTTTTTCAAAACCTCCGAATAACACCTGTTTCAAGCTGAAATGCCAAATTGGTATTGAACCAAGTACTCAAATGAAAATCTGCCTGCCAAAGCAATGCAGGATGATGTAAAAATTTCCCCATGTGACAGCCCACTCATACCTCATACACTTTAGAGGCTGAAAAACAAAGAACTCAAGTTAAGCAATAATTCTAAAAATATATGGAGACTTCTTTTATGGGCATGAGTTTCATTAATTTGCACAGCCTCCTGATGCTGTAAGAAATCAGCTACATAATCCTCCGGTAAGAAGACGCAAAGCTCTGCAGGGCCTATTTCCTTGACTAACTCAAGACCCAAATGTTAGGACCAAGTCTAGAAGCTGATTCATCTGCTTTCTCAGCCAGGCTTGTTCTTTCTGTTGGGAAGCTTGCTTTCGCAGTTTACCTGATACAATCTGAGAAGGGGAGGCATCAGCAAAAACAGGAGTCTTTCTAGATAACTTGTTTGATTTAGGTGGTTGGATGTTTGGACATTTTCATTTGGCCTATAATCATGCCCAGGTGCCCACATTGAGTATACAGGGAACTAATTTAATAACAGTAAAAGGTGATTTCTTATTGCTAATTGATAGGCAATGGGACTCCCTAACATCAGGGAGCAGGATAAACAATGGCTCTGCAGGACGACGTATTGTTCATCAGGCTTTTAGTCTATGAAAGAAAATGGAGGGGTGGGATTTGACCCCCAATTTACCTTTCTCTGTATCATAACAGGATTGTGTTGAGGCTATCACTCTTATATAAAACACCTGTGTCTGTGCACGCTCTTCTTAAACAACCCAAAGAGTTAGATACCTAAAGTAGGTGTCACATAGTTAATCCTCTGTCTCCAAACTATAATTAAATGTAATCACTAAATAAAGATCTTTGAAATGATTTGGAGTCTTATACCTAAAGTAGGTGTCACATAGTTAATCCTCTGTCTCCAAACTATAATTAAATGTAATCACTAAATAAAGATCTTTGAAATGATTTGGAGTCTTATTGAATTATTTAGAGCAACACATGAGGAAGCAGAGTAAAGGACTAGGGAAAGAACTGAACTGGATGTTACCTCTTCTGGAAAGCCCCTTCAAAGCCCCCAAGGCTGTAGATACCCCTACTGTGTGCTCCTACAGCACAGTCTCTACAGCATCCTCAGCTCTGGAAGAGTCCCTGGCACAGAGAGGTGCTCAATAAATAAAGCCAAATCAGTAAATCAAGCGGAGCCAGGGGACGCAGAATTCAGTCCTGAGGCTCTATTCTGGATATGTCACATTGGCGTCCATGGTACACAATTCCAGCATTATCAAAAATAATAAATCCTGACTCCTACTTATTTCAAAAAGATGTAGTATGGGTAAACGAAGACAATGTTAGGGGTTAGGGAAAGAAGTTCTTAGAAAGGAAGGTACTATACAAATTTGAAGTCTCATTCTAAGGAGACCATTTTGGCAAAGAACCACATTTTCGGCAAGCAACGAGGTACTTTCAACCTCTGAACAAATTTTAAGTTTTAGACATGAATTACAGAGGACAAATGAGAATCTGTACCATAACAGCATGTGTTCCGAATTCATAACGTGCACAGTGACTCACTGTGATTACACTAATTCACTGGGATTTCCATTGCCAAAAAAGCATTTTATTGTTTCCTGAAATATAGTTAGGTTTTTATTTTCTTTTCTGAGCCCAGGTAGTAATGATATTTAATTATTACTTTAGATTTTACTTATTCCCAATATGCTGCTCATAAAAGCATGAAAGAAAAATATTTATAGTAACATTTCTAGTAATACGCTAAAAAATCAACAAAAGAATAAAAATTTCCATTGATGAATCAGGCACCTTAAAATAGTCCTAAGGACAGAGGCTTAATATTTTAATCGTTGGTTTGATTCTAACGTCAAGGTACATCTTCTATTTCAATGTCATATTTATATACAAGCAATCCAAATTCATGCTATAAGGCCTTTATTAAAGTAGATAAGAGGCACTATAGAACTATGTGAGTATTTATTAATCTTGTGAATTTATTATAAATAATTAATCACAACTCTCAAGAGATTCATTTCACTGAGTGCTTTCTCATTTTAGTTCTTTGTTCAAACCAAGAACTAGTCACTGAAATGAGAGCAGTCTTCAAAAGCAATTTATTATATTGGATGAGGTTTTAATCAGAATTCTTGCTAAACTCCAGCTGTCATGAAAGACAGACGCTTTGCATGCTAGAATGAATGAGGGCTTGGTGAATAATTATTAAAAGTTCCAATTTAATTACAGTATCAGAAGAAAATGGTGTTTTTCAGGATTCAATACAAAGAATGTATTTCATCACTCACGACCACAAGAAATCTGTATACCCCTCTTGGCTTTTCCTTTCAATATAATTTTCTTAAAAGCTTGAAGAATGATTTTGAATCAGGCAGGTTGAAATCTATCAGCCACTAATAACATTTTTCAAACTTATATGGTAATGTATCTACTTTTTAAAATTAATGATCATAAAATGAATTACAGAATTTTGCATTGGCTATCAGTTCAACAGCATTAATATTTAGCTTTAGGTGATACTTGGGCATAAATACAAGTAAAAGTATATTTTGTAACAGAAAAATGTATTGCTGAATTATTTTTGCACTTCTGAAAGAAATGCAAACATTTCCAAGCACACTGAGCTAGCTCTTCCTTAAAAAAAAACACTTATAAATATTAGGTTTGAAAATGACTAAGATCCATAGAAAGCTGTAGAGAAAACAAGTGTTAGAATTAAAATCCTGAGCACTAAAACATTCTCACATGTCCTCTCTGGCCATTTCACACAGTGGCTGAATACTTGGTACAGGCAATTCATCCTGTGACTGTGATCACATTCTATTGGTAAGGACAACCTCAAAGTCCCTTTACAGCATTCCAGTATTTCTATATCCTCCATACAAATCCAAATCACAGAAGTTACTACAAATGATTTGCTTCTGTGATGTTCTAATAAGAAACATTTAGAAAGCAATTAATAATAGAGTGAGTGATCAGTATTGATGAATTAAATCAAGTGTTGAAGAACAGATGCAAACTAGGTTACTTTTCCCAACAAATCAGCCAAGGATATCTTACTTAGGAAAGCACTGCACACCTCTTTTTCTTCTTCCACTCATAACCTTCCTTAAAATCATTATCTTGCAGCCCCAGTTTTAAAATTCTTAGGCATGAAAAGAGCAGGATTTGTTACGTAACACATGTGACCTGTCCTAATCAGAGATTAAAATAAGGAGACATGCCTAACCATCAAAACAATAAGATCCATTCACCAGAGTTAGGCAATTATCCTTTATTTCACACTCCACAAAGACAAAGCACTCCTGTGAGACCCAAGCTGGCTTTGTAGCTCTCAGCTGCTAAGCAATGACACCAAATCCCCTGAATAGAATTGACCTGAGATAAACATATTACTCACATACTGTTGAAGAGCTCGCGGTATGTTTCATCACCTTTGCCTTCTGACATCAGGCTATCCAGTTTGTCAATTAGCTTGGCTTCCACCTGAAACATGCCCAAATATTACTCTTTCCTCCCCTTCACAAGTAGGATTTCTAGGCAAACTGAAACATATTTATATCTGCAAGGGGAAAAGCCACAGTAAATTTTGTGAAAGTGACATTATCAGCTGTGGTTAATAGTAGACACCCCCTTGGAATTGTAGGGGGCTAATTTAGATGGAGCAACATGACTTCAAACTCCCAGCAGGGTGGCACTTGCTGCTGCCAAAGACATCTATCTATTTGTTGATTCAAACACAAATGCTTGCAGCCCAGCTTAAACGTTTGAATTCTCTTTTAGGAGCTATAAAAACTGGCAAGTCCTATTTCTTTTTTTTTTTTAATCCCTATATAAGAACATCCACAAACATTAATTTAAATCTTTGATGTGTTTTATATCTATTTTCTTTCTCAAAACAATTTTGAGGTTGCACTAAATCTCTGCTAAAGTTGAGAACTTGTCCTATCCATGTACAGATGGTAGATCCATAGAAATATTCTAAGGTAGCAATAAACAGTATGAGAGAGAAAGGACATATTTCCTGTAAACTGTAGTCAAAACATTTATATTTTCAAGAACATAAATCCTTTAGGACTTGACTATCAGGAAGGCAGAAATATCCCTTCATCTACCTGAGGCAGCGGAATACAGAAAATGAAAAACCTCTGCATGGCCAGAGAGAGTTAAACAACTAGGAGTTGGGGGGATATTTGATTTTGTCAACGGACTAAGCCCAATTATTCCTTTGAATCAAATTTCAATAAAAGGATAAAGACAGAAGGGAAGGAAAGTGGATCCCCTTCCAATATAATTTTAAAATAGCCTTTCATTCACCTACTAGCTTTCTTGAAAAGAAATGTCCATATTGGTACAGGTGAAATGCCACGCTTTTGGCAATATGAGGGTTCGCTGTATGATTCAGCTTGCTCACACAGTTGACACCACTCCTAAGAGTTGAGAAAGGCTTTATCTGGTGAAACATGAAGGAGGGCCAAACCCTTCACACAGGTTAGGTTAGTGCAGTGACTGTGAACAGACAGTAGGACTACTACCTCCATCATGAGTGACTTGGCATAGCAAAAGCAGCTGATATCTTAGGAGATCTGGTTGTGTGATAAGAACATCTGTCTCTCCAAGACTAGTGTAGAGTTATTAGAACCTATGTTAATGAGAAATGATAGGCTCATCTTCTCAGACTTTCCTTTCCAAGAATTTCTACTGCTTTCCCTTTAAATGAATTCTTGATGCTTCAAGCAAAGAACAATAAAACATACTGTGCATCAAATGCTCAAAGCTAAGCCATTCACCAAATATAATGTGCAGACCACTGAGAGCTCAATGATTGCAAGAATCATTAACCTGATTCCTCTGTGTTGTGTCCAACTGGAAGCAAAATACATCTCTGCCAGTTCTTAAACATAGACCTGGGAAATCACAGAATTTTTTAGCTGAAAGGGAATAAAATGGTTTTTCAGGGCTTCCCCAGAAGCTCAGGGGAACATCGGACTAGAGAGGTATCCAAGGCCACATGGCTTGGGAGTGGGCAGGCCAGGCTGGAATCTGGGTCTCTTGACGGCTGGTTCGGTGCTCATTTCCCAACTCAGAGTTGAATCTGGGAGCTCAGATATGCTTGAGGAGAACTGAAACTCTTCCAGCTGCTCTGAGGAGCACATCCACCTACCTGTTTAAAATTTCCGCTCCGCCTCTGCTCCCAGTCCATCATATCATGAAAAATAGGAATCATGACATTCCGGAGATCCGGCTGGGGTATCAAGGTCACTTCTAGGAAGGGACCAATCAGGGCAGGGATGAAGTGAAGCTTGTGTTCTCCTAAATGGAATAAAATATTTGTATTTCAGTATATTTAGTCTTAATAAGATTTTAGAAAATTAATATTATAAAATTTATTTAAAACTATTGCTACAAGTATATTCAGTTACAGTTGTCTTCCAAAGTAAAAAAATTTTTCCCTAAGCAGATACATAAACAGTAAATTTCCATGTGTTAATTAACATTTCTCCATCATTTTTTATTAAAACACTAGAGATTTACTTTTTTAACAGTTAAAAAAAGCCATATGATACAAGTAAAAATTTCTTAAATCATCAGGAATTGGTTATGTATACCATTGTACATTCACACGTTAAAACTCTTATGCAGCCATTAAAAATGAGGTTGAAGAAGGATAACAGGCAAAGTTTTCAATATAATTAACTGAAAAAGCGAGATATGATACAGTATTTAAAGGCACAACATCTTCCATTTAAAACATCTATATAGACAAATATGATAGTCTAGAAGATTATATCTGCTAATGTTAACCACAGTGGTTATCTCTGGGTAGAGGATCACAGGTGATTTTTATACATAAAAAAGATGGTTCCTATCTGTATTTTATAATTTTCCTAGTGTGTTTTTACCTAATAAACACACGGCCTAAATAAAAATGTAAATGGTGGTCCAAAAAACATATAACAATTTTCTGAAAAGACTACAATGTAATAACAGTGAACTCAAAATGGTATATTAGCAAGTACTCAAAGGTATGGCGCTGATAATTCAGAGGAAAGGATGGTAGAGGGTGAGGTGGGCACAGATGATTTCATCAAGCAGATGAGTGTTGAGTTTAGTCCACTACCCTCATCATCTATGTTAAATCTCAAAGAGTTTCTCTTTTTATGGTGAGAATACTGTATGCTACGGAAAATGCACTATTTCTCAAGAACTAACCTTCAACATCATGGATGAAAGCATATGATACTGAAACTATCTATTTAAAACCCACAGAGGGGCCGGCTCCTTGGCCGAGTGGTTAAGTTCACGTGCTCCGATGTGGCGGCCCAGGGTTCACATCCTGGGCACGGACATGGCACCACTCATCAGGCCACGTTGAGGCGGCGTCCCACATCCCACAACTAGAAGGACATGCAACTCAGATACGCAACCGTGTACACGGGGGGTTTGGGGAGATAAAGCAGGAAGAAAAAAAACAAAGACTGGCAACAGTTGTTAGCCCAGGCGCCAATCTTTGGGAAAAAAATAAAAAATAAAAAAATAAATAAATAAAACCCACAGCACAAGTTGGAAAGCTGAGCAGAAGATGGCTGGCTTCATGGAAGAGGATAATTTCCCCCTTGTCCTCTTTTCTACCTTTGATCTTTTGTAGTAAGGGGTGAATATGAACAAAATCATACCTTTCAGGCTTACTTGCCAATTTCAGAGTTATATACCTTCACATTAATTATCATTTTCTCTATTTCATTTTTTGTACTCGAAGGCATTAAGGTAGCCACAGAGCTTGGACATATATAAATCCAGGGTGCAAACAGACAGTTTAAATTTCTATTGACTTTAGAGGGATTTTTAAAGAAAAAAGAATATGAAAGAAAGAATTTGGAAAGAGGAAAAAAATGATGGATGAGTCAGCGATGGGCAAACCAGCGATGGGTGTTTGTGAAGTCACTGGTTTTTGTGACTGGAAGTGCCGTGGGATATTTCCGCCGTTCTTCAGAAGGTGGCCCCACCCCTTTTTCTCAATGCCATGGGAGCTTAGCAGGACACGCTCGCAGGCCCCTGCCCAGCTGAAAGTCCCTTTATATCACTGAAGTCACACAGTCCTTTCCTCTCTGAGGATTCATCAGAAGTAATTTGTTTCTCATCCTCTCTAAATTACTTATCCACACTCATGTATGTGAGGAATAACTTGACTTTTTCTTTCCTATCTTTACTTTTTTTTTTTTTTAAAGATTGGCACCTGAGCTAACAACTGTTGCCAACCTTTTTTTCTTTTTCTTCTTCTTCTTCTCCCCAAAGCCCCCCCAGCACATAGTCGTATAGCCTACTTGTGAGTGGCCCTGGTTGTTCTGTGTGGGATGCGGCCTCAGCATGGCCTACCGAGCAGTGCCATGTCCGCACCCGGGATCCGAACTGGCAAAACCCCGGGCTGCCAAAGCGGAGTGCATGAACTTAACCACTCGGCCATGGGGCTGGCCCCTCCTATTTTCATTTTTGACCCAGGTAATATTTAATCTTTCCCAAGGGACTGCTTAGTTTTCCTCATCAGAGCAAGAACATCTCCTTCTTATTCATCAAAAGAAACTTCCTTATGAATCTAACCTTGGATATTTTCCTCCAAAAGAATGAATAATTTCAAGATCAACAAAGTCACTGTAGCACAATACACAGAACCATCAACTCATGGTCTTCTCCCTGTATTCCCCTATTCTCCCAACATACATATATCAAGCAGGTAACTAGCAGCCAGCATTGGCAATTCCTTTCTTCAGTTACTTTCGTCAGGGCAGAAAGGAGAAGCAATGTGAACTCAATCACTCTTACTATCATTTGTAAAAGCCTAAACCCACTCAATCCTTATTCAAGATGTCGTGGCAAGGGAGAGGAAGAAAGGGAAAAGGGAGAAGGAGATTCTTGTAGAGATGAAGGCTGGCAAGTCCTGAGATTAGCCAGCCTTACACCTGTTCTGTGACCCTGCCCTGGGAGATGGCGTAGGGCTTCAGAGTCTAGCCACAGATGCTGTGCCCCAGCAGAGCCATGGACTGAAGGGACCACGCACACAGGAAAAAGGCCATCTTGGCATGTGGCTAATAACCAGGAGGGCCTCCCTGCCACCTTGACACTGTGTGAAGTCACCAAACTTTTGCAGAGCTTTTGGTACGTGGGGTAAAGGGGGATGGGAGAGGCAAGGAGCACAAAATACAATGGAATTTCCTGCCAGCCCGGATAGTTTTCCCATGGCTGCCTTGGTGGAATGAGATTCAAGGCAGCTACATTACGATCTTTGTTTTTAATCTTTCCTGAGCCTGACATCTTTTGGCCTCTCTAACAAAGAACATCATCAACATGCACTTATTTTATTTACCACCATTTGCTTGAGTATTTTTGAATCTCTTTTTTCAAAATCTTTTCCATTTATAGACATTTTACAACCCTATTTTCTTCTCTTAAAAATTTTTTCTATGAAAAATCTCACATGTATACAAAACTATAAAGAATACTAAAACAGATCCCCACGTACCCATCATCTAGCTTCAATAATTACCAACAATTTTGCCGATCCTGTTTCACCTATTGCCCCAACTATTTTTTTCTCTAGCGTATTTTAAGGCAAGTCTGAGATATCATATTGTTTTACTTGTACACACACCAGTAAGCATCTTTCACAGGTAGGACATTTCATAAATACAGAATCACAATGCCTTTATCATGCCTAACAAGGCAAACAATAATTCCTTAAATTAATCTAAAATCCAGCCTATATTGAAATTTCTGATTGTCCTAAAACATGTCATTTCCAGTTGCTTTCTTTCAATCACAACCCCAACAAAGTCCATACATGACATTTTGTAGCCTGATTTTCTATTGGCAGTAAAGAAGCCACACCTACATTTATATCATCATGCAGGAATGTATGAGGATAGCCTCACTTGCTGAAAACACACTGAAAACACAGAATCTGTGCAAATCTGAACAGGCTCTCCACCATAGAAAATTTAATTCCTCCCCAATTGGCAAAGCAAAATCTTGAAGCGTGTATGGCAACAGCAAACCAAACTTCATTTAAATGATTTCTCTTTCAACTGCAGATTTAGTATACTTTCCCCATCTCTAATTGTCAGCCACATGGTCTTGTTTTGAAGTATTTAGGACACCTGCTTCTTGGGTTGCTGGAGTTTTATATTTATGCACACAGAACAGCCTGCTAGGGAAGTATTGATTTTTCTGCAGCAGTTACAAGATGCTGTGTTTGCAAATGTGGAAGAAAGAGCCCACTGTATATTTAGTAAGAATGTTAGTTCAACTAAAAATAGAAAGAAAAAACTTAACCCTGCATGATGAATGCCAAAGGTGGGACACAGTAGTAAAGACTAACCTCTTTCTTTGCAGACTATTCTTGTAAGTGTAGGTACAAATGTATACAATTTTAGGGGAAGATTCATGCCTTCCCCCCACTCTCGACATAATATTTTTGGTTCTTCTACTCAGAAAATGAAAATACTGAGGAACATTTGAGAAAAGGTGTTCACTTCTCACTACTAGGTCTTTATTTTTTTTTTTGGTGAGGGAGATTGGCCCTGAGCTAACATCTGTGCCAGTCTTCCTCTATTTTAGTTTTTGGATGTGGGGTGCCACCACAGAACAGCTTGATGAGTAGTGTGTAGGTCCGTGCCCGGGAACAAACCTGTGAACTCCGGGCTGCTGAAGTGGAGCCAAACATAACCACCATGCCACTGGCTGACCCCAGTCCTTACTCTTTAAATATAAACTATTTTATCAAAACCACAATTAGATACTACTTCATATCCTTTAGGATGGCTACTATCCACACTTCTGAGTTAAACATAAATTACCAAAATCTGATTTAAAAATATTGTCCAGTAAAATTTGTGTTTTCAAATTAGACCAACTGAACAGCTTCAAGTGGCAAAAAGTGTTTTCAGTGACTGTGGGCATTTCCTCTCTTCTATATTCTAAAAGTTAGTGTTTTTTGTATCTACTAAAAACTACTGAAAATCTTGGTTTATGAAATCATAAAAGCTTATTTGCTTTACTAAAACTTGGCGAATTTGTCTTTATCAAGCTTTTTCCTGTTCCACAAAAAGAGGACAAAAAGTTTAAAATATAAACTTTAAAAACTAAGCTCTTAACAGGTATGGATCATTTTTTTTGTATCCCCCCCCAAAATAACTTGTACATAGCCAGTGTTTTATGAACTATGCTAAATTGAATTTGTCGGTCTGTTCCATTAAAAATTACAAATCTATCATTATCTAAATAAATTCTCCTTTAGCATTTAAAATACTCAATATGACATATTTATAGGTAAACCAAATTATAACTAACATATTTTGATATTCCTAAGTAACAAGCTGACTTGTTATTTAGGTCTAGATGAGGTGTTAAAATAGTACCCTGAATACTTAATTTTTCTTATCATTTTTCAAAAATATAGCTTGGAAGAGATGCTTTAACATTTCTGAACATTTTCCAATTCTAGTTGTTGTACAACTAGATCTTTAAAATTCACCTTATGTTTTGGAAGTCTCAAAAAAGTCAAGACACAACTCTAGGGAAATAATGCAGAAACCAAGGAATGAAGTGAAAATTTACACTCGTCAGACACTTGAACTAGTCATGCTGAGCATCCCTAGTCGAGTAAAATGAGCTTTTCTAACAGAGTCCTAGACCTGTGCTAGAGCTAGTCTTTAGGGCTGGAAAAACAAAGAAAGGGGCCATTGTCTAGAGCATTGCTTTTCAATCTTTAGCCAAGTGCATAAGAATCACCTGGAGAACTTGTTAAAACTAAGATTGTTGTGCCCCTGTCTCAGAGATTCTGTTCCAGTAGGTCTGGGGTGGAGCCACAGAATGTGCATTTCTTACAAGCTTCCAGGTGATGCAGATGCTGCTGGTCTGTTGAGAGCCACTGTTCTAAAGACTACTGACATAGCAATGTGTTACGGGGATCAGTATGCTCCAGAAATTTTTCACATTCTCTAGATTTCTGACGAAAATAAAGAAGTAATTTAACATAAAACCCAGAAGGATAGAAATATTTCTGTTTTAAAGACAAAACAGAGGAGAAAAGTTTATAGAGGATACAGTGACATCTTTAGGGGGACTAAAGGTGCCAGCTTTATTCAGCAAGCCAAGGGTCATGGGCCTACATGCATAGCTAACCTTGGCTTGGATAAAGATTTATGTGGAAATAACCATACTTGGCAATGCTAAGATTTATCTAGAAGTGGAAATCTGCCATGCTTTCTAAAATTCTAGCAACACAAACGAATCTGCCCTAGTCCTATCATTTTAGCTCTGACAAGAGCCTAAACAACCACAATAGCACTCCAATGCAGCATTCTTTGGAAAACACCTTGCTAAATTTATGCCAAATGCAATATGGACACTCCAAGGGCCTTGATCTGCTTTTGAAAACCAAGGACACAAAGAATCAAGGAAACAGGAAGACTGAGAGGAGTTCTCTTCAAATAAGACAATCTGATGCTATTTTTGAGCCTAATCTAAAGACACATCATGGACTTCTGGCTGGCCTTAGATAGTTGGAAGTTGCTTTCAAGATGCTAACTCACCGTTTTTTCTGAAAGTACTAGCAAGCATTGAACCCTGGGTTCAATCATATATAACAAGGCTATCTCAAATTGCAATGCATTTTTGAGAGATATACATATCCTGGTCAAAAATCACTCTGTAATATGAATTGAAGTAAAAACGGTAATGGTTCTACTTTCGCTTAAAGAAAACATATCCTGCCATCTCTAAGTTGTGCCTGAATGAACCCAAGAGAAAAGATACTTTCAGGTCATTACATATTCAATTCAAATAATTCCATCACTTTAATAAATCGCAAGGAGGAATTACAATGCAATAATAGTAAATTAATACTATAAACTTGCATAGTTAACATACCAAATTAAGGAAGTTATGAATCTCTAGGAAAATCCCCTATGCCAATAAGATTTTAAAATAATTTATTTTCTTAATATTCTTTTTTATGCAACCAAGTCTGTGTCATCAATTTGTTGAAATAGTAGGCTCTATCTGATGTGGCAGATTAACAAAATTGGATCTAATTATTTCTTAGCAACCGTAGATCCTTTTAAATCCTTTGGCTATACTCTTTATGATATAGGTCAATGTTGTCAAGTTTTTTAAGAGAAGCGATGCGTGAGTCAATGTTTCATGAAGTTTAATCTTAATTTTTTTATGATTCACAGCCTCAATCCAGAGTTCCAAAAATTTTGAGTTGTTATATTTCCAAATTCTGAAAGGTTAGCTCATTGCTAGAATTGCATGTATTATTGGAGCAATGCTAAATTATAAAATTTGTCATTCAATAATAATGAAACACACAAAGGTAAAGTGATTTTTTCAGACAGATGCCAATTTAAAGAATTAGTTGTAACTCTATTCGATGCCAAAGTGTCAATTACTTTCTATAGATATCTTTATTGATTTAGACATTTGGTTTCAAATGCTGTCATTGGTAACTTGCCCTTCTTCATTTGTACACTTAAAAGTACAGTGATGAACTATAAAATGGAAGTGGCGTCTCTTTTCATCACTTACCTAGGTTTTGCCACATGCTGAAAATTTCACAACCCATTGTTACCCGCATGTCACCATACCTAAAATAGAACAAAAATCAAACCTGACACAAAAGCTCCAGAACAAAGAAGTATTTGTGTCTCTTAGGATACCATCTACCATTCTGAATCAAAAGGCAGTATGTTTCTAATTAAAGATATTTAATGTACATCTTTTTTTATTGAGGTATAATTGACATGACATTATACTAGTTTCAGTTGTACAATATAATGACTTGATATTTGTCTATATTGCAAAACGATCATCACAATAAGTCCAGTTAATGTCCATCACCATGCACAGTTACAATTTTTTTCTTGTGACGAGAACTTTCAAGATCCACTCTCCCAGCTACTTTCAAATGTGCAATACAGTATTATCAACTATAGTCACCATGCTCTACATGACATTTCTATGATTCATTCATTTTATAACTGGAAATTTGTACAATGTACATGTCTTGATGCCTCTAATTAAAATTCTCATATAAATCCTTCAGTAAAATAGATTTGTCTCATAATTTTTCGCTTCTATATTAATTTTCAATCCTGAAAGATTGAGGACAAAAATGTGCGAATAAGTTCGAAATATGGAAATTTCCAGAAAAGACTGCTTATTGTCCTCTTGGTTATTGCCTCTCCACTGTGATTTCCAGTTACAGAAATCTGATTTATGAATCACTTGAACTAAGCACCCTT
Organism: Equus quagga; assembly: GCF_021613505.1. Taxonomy (NCBI): domain Eukaryota; kingdom Metazoa; phylum Chordata; class Mammalia; order Perissodactyla; family Equidae; genus Equus; species Equus quagga. Next base: position 94,470,799 of record NC_060274.1, read on the forward strand.
TAAAAGGCACAACACTTGTGCCTTATAGTCCCACCCGATTACGCACTGGTACTTACTTTTCTAACACCTTTTTCTTTTTGGAAGGTGTGAACATCTCTAATTGCAGACACAACTGGTTTATAAAAATGACTGCAAGGTAAAAGTAGGAATCCCAGATCTAAAATGAGAACAAGATATTTAAATACTATGGTGTTACAAAAATATTTACAGGTGAAGTGACACTATATCTTGGATTTTCTTGAAAAGCGATAAGTGGATGGGGATATAGTTGCAATAAGATTGGTCATGAGTTGATAATAGTCAGAGCTGGAGATGAGTACATGGGATTGATTACACTATTCTCTCTATTTTTATATATGCTTGAAATTTTCTATAACAAAGAAGTAAACTAACACCATCTACTTATTTATTACTTCAATGATCTATCACAGGTTTCCTGAGCTCTCTTGTATATGTTAAATGGTAGATATTTTGATTCTCCTATAACATGTCTGTGTATCTCCAGGGAGGGTGAGGTATAAGATGGTTTACTTTATTCCTATGAGAATTCATTTTTTGGAACTTTTAATGTAGAAGTAAAATAAAAATACATATACTTCTTTGTATACGCTAATTGCCTTAAATTCAGAAAGTATATAAAAATTCCCTGCCCAGACAAATTTTTTGAGTCTAAGGTTTCTTACACCAAAAACAGCATCAGAAAGAGATCAGAATAAAATTCCCAGCAATAAACTTAACCAAAAACATTTAGGACATAACGGAAGGAAACAGCTCTACTGACACCATGTAAAATTAAAGATAAACAGCAGGAAAATATTACAAACAATTAATATCTTTTATACATAAAGAGCTCTTACAAATAAAGAGAATATGATAAAACCCTGAGCAAAACAATGAATGAGGTCAAGAACAGACAACTGAAAAGATATGAATTTTAGTCAATAGTCAATAATTAATAACTATAAACTAATCAATAATTAGTAACTAATAAATAGTAAGAAATGCTAATTCAAGCAAAAAAGATTTTTTCCCCTAGGAAATTGTCAAAAAAAAGTCTTATTTTCTCATGTTGGTATAGATACAGGAAAACAGGCCAGCAAATATAAATGATACAACCTTTAACTCAACAATTCCACCTATAAATATTTATCCAAAGAAATAATTAGGGATATATACCAAGTTTTATTTTGTGAGGAGTACATAAAAAGGATAAAATTTATAAGAATGAAATAGAAACAACTTAAATATTAAAAAGTAGAGTTCTGATTATCAAATTCTGATATACTAATTATTACAAGGTCTGATATAAAGAAATATTGAGCAATCATTAAAATTCTCTTTTTTTTGTATATGTGCTTTTTTGTATTTTTTACTTATCACATAAGGAAATTTTATTAAATGTTTAATATGAAAAATGTTATTTAAAAAATAAGAAATAAAGATGCCAAAAAACATATGACACCACTAAGAAGGGAAGCCAACATGGGTACTGCCCACCTTTGTTTATCATTTATCATTTGCCATTTAAAAAATGTGTATATCAAGAATTCTTAGGCACCCAGACATATCACATTATATTATAGATGTATGGAGAGTTCTGCCTTAAAGAATCTTATTAATCTTCCAGTTTTTTTCTTTTGATTAATTCATTCTAAAAAATGGGAAGATGGAAAAGTAAAGGAAGTAAAGGGTTCGCTTTGTAAATATGTTCCTCATATAAGCTCTATTGTAAAACATGTCTAAAAACATTAGTTCTAAATTCCCTTTGTCACTCATGGAGATCATACAGAAAAAAATGAGAATTAAAATTTATAGTAATCATAAAGAACTCTCTCCTCTAAAGCACTATGATTTCCACCAGGATGAGAAGCATGATTATAGCTCTAATTTGTTCACAGATATAACGAAATCTCTTTTCATTTTATTCATAGTTAAAACTAATATGGCCCAAGATTAATTGAGGTAGCTGGAATAAACTTATTTTCCTATTATTAAGAGAAAGAAAATATATTAGGTCATTTCTTGAAGTACAATGTGAAACTTTTTAGCCCAAGCAGGAGAGTCATCTACATGGATACTTACCTTATAATCAAAGTTTTCATTTAAGAAGTTCTTGCGAAGTGCATCTGATAGGTATAGAACTGTTGTAATAATTACGCTAGTGACAAAAAAAATACATATTAAGTTGCAGCCTTCATATTAGTGGAAATCATTTATTAGATAAGAATAAAGAGCAACTAAGACAAAAGAAAACCTTCTTCAGTAAGCATGTGGAACAAGATTAGATAATTCATATTTGAAATAAAAAAGAGATACCAGGCAAAAAAAAAAAGGAAAAAATTTATCACTAGGGTCTGGTTCTTTGTAAAATGATACACAGAAAGATCTATGAATTCATATGACTCAGTCAGAAATACATTAATCTCTTGATGTTTCCTAATGATTTTATTAATTTCTGAATAAAGCAAAAATATTTAATACAAATATAATATTCCATATTTGATTAACATAGAAGAAAGCCACACTTTTTAAAAATACAGAAAAAGAAATGGAACTCAAGGAGGGAATGGACAGGATAAAATGATAGAATATAGTTTTGAGTATTTATTAGATGTGTTCTCTCTCCCCTGTTTAAAATGTTAGGGGGCATGAAAGAGCCATAGAAGGCAGATTCCCTCTCTCATGCCGACAAGCCTGTCACTAAAGGAACAATTACAGACAGTGAGATTGTCTATAAAATAGTACTAAGCTGCGTGAAACTAACAGTGAGTGTTACAGCAATTCAGAGAATGTAGTATCTCAGAGCTGGAGAAATTAGGAGGAAAGCTTGACAGAGGGGACATACATAGCCATGTGTTCTTGCTGGGGAGATTAAAAAAGAAGGGTTTGGTGAGCATTCTTGGTTAATTCTAGACTTATGTAATTTGTTCAAAATTTGTTCCTTTTTGCAGCTATAAAAGTATACATACCAAAACTGAATACATTCCCAATTGGTTCATTTAATGTTAGATACAGCATTATATTGAAATAAGACAGGCCACTCTCCAAGCTACTCTAAACTAAGCACCAATGTATAAATGGTTGATACTTAAAACTCTTTGGCCTTTTCTGGGATGCATGCGAAAGACAGTGCTTGTGATGTAATGAGGCGCCAGTCCTCACCATAGGATTTGGAATTGAAGGATATAGTTGCATGACTCTAGGTAAAACAAAATGAAATAAAACAAAACACCCAACCAACTTCATACCTTGGTTATCTTACTTGTAAAATATAGATTAGAAGGATATTTACTAATTAGAAGCATATTTATAGTCCTTGAAGGACATAAATGTTCATTACTGTTATCTGCTGGAAAACTCACTATTATAGCCTTCTTGTGGGGAAAGGGAACACTAACTAGATTAAGGGGTTGGATGGTTTAATGTGAAAGCTCATGGTAAAGAAAGAAAAAGAGAAGAAAACCACTACTTCTTGGGCACCTGCTCTATCCTGAGCAAGCACTGTGGTAATGCATGCACATTTTACATATGTCATTTACATCTCTCAGTGAATCTTACTATCAAAGTTAGGTATAAGTAACGCCTATGAAATTGAGAAGTCCTGTGACGTCTTCAGCCCCCCAAATGGCAGACACCATCAGTGAATTTCATATCAAAGAGAGAAATCACCTACAAATAACAGTATAAAGTGGCAGTTTTCTACAGACGCTGGCAAATTCAATGATGATAACTAAAGAAATCATTAAAGTTCCCAAAGTAGTTTATTCAGACCTTATTATATGAAACTAAAGCATGATTATCAGAAAATGGAATGCTATGAGGCAAGGAAGCAGTTCTTGGCCCAGCATCTAGAAGATTGTTAGACTGCTTTTTGTTTCATTTTGCTGAGGAAGATTGGCCCTGAGCTAACATCTGTTGCCAATCTTCCTCTGTTTTGTATGTGGGATGCTGTCACAGCATGACCTGACGAGTGGTGTGTAGGTCTGTGCCCAGGATCCAAAACCATGAACCCCACACCACCGAAGCAGAGCACATGAACCTAACCACTATGCCACAGGACCAGACCCCTAGGCTTTTAAGTTTAAAGAAGAAAATTTTGCGTCCTTAACATGTGGCTCTAAGCACAGACATTCTACTTTGACATGCAATGGAGAAATACACACAGTCCCTCTATACCTGAGTTTTACATTAAAAAAAACACCTTCTGGCCCACAACTCTAGCTTGGATTGTTGCTCAGAAACAATAACCTCTGGTGTTAGTGAAACATGACATATCTGGGATTTAGACTATTGGGCTTAACATCCTGGAAAGGAGCCAACCAATTCAATCTTCCAAATGAGAAGCTATTCCGAGGTAAAGATTACTCATTTGTTATTTATATGCTGGGTCCCAAACACAACCAACAAAATTCAGAGCTTGTTCAACTGTACTTACTAGTAAACAATGTGGAGCCTCTGTGGCCTTATTATGGACCAGTGAGTCTCAATTTGGCTGCTTATTGGAAGCACCTGGGAACTTTAAAATACAGATGTCTGGGTCACATCCCCAGGGATTCTAACGATCAGATTGCAGTGCAACCTGGACTTCAGGATTGTTACAACTCCCAGGTGATTCTTTTGTACACCCAGAGCTAAGAACTCTCTACCAAGAGCAGTGCTTTTCAAATGTAATGGGTACCTCGCCATCTAGTTCAAATGCAGATTATGATTCAGTAGGCCTGGGGTGGGGCCTGAGACTGCATTTCGGACAAGCTCCAGGGGATGCTCATGCTGTTGATCCACAGCTCACTCTCTGAAGAGCAAGGCTCTAGAGAGGCCTGAGTCAGAAAAACATTCCAACAAACTCTGCTTCACATTTTCCCGGCTTCCAGAACTTTAGGCCAATGACTGTTCTTATGGTTCTTTAATGGGGCACGCAATCCTTGCTCTAGATGGAACACCTCATCTTCTCATCAAGGCTGCTTTATCATGAGGCACAAGAGGCACAGGGCAAGGGTCTAGGAGCTTCTCAGGGCCTTCGGAAAATACTGAGACCTGAAAAAACGTGATGGGATTAAAAATTAAAACTGCAAAATAAAAACTAAAAAAAGTTAATTACATGTCCACCGAATGCAACATTATCAATTTCAGTAACTGTCCAATTTAATATTTGTGCAATTTCTATTATATTAAAAAATTGTAGGTTGCTTTTTATAACTTTCCAAGAATTCCTAAACATATAAAAATGCTGAGAAATCACAGCCAATTGGAATGAAATGATTTTACTCATAGGCCAATAATTTAAAAAGCAAAAGGTAAAAATTGCTTTTCACTTTTTCTTTAGTAAAATATATCTAATGTGGCATGTGAGTCTCTTTAATACAGTTCATATGATAAGGAGTAAACCTACAAAAATAAGACTTCCTAGGGCTAGAAAGATCTTGAAATGACTCTACCTCAACTGCTTTCCATTTATGCTTATAATGTTCAGCCCAAGTCACAGAGGCAGCTCCCAGAGCTTTTTATGGTAACTCAGTACTGAGTCAGTTTCCTGGCACACAGGTCCCCAAGCCAGCTAAAGGCATTTATACATTATTGCTCCTTCATTGTAGCGGATACCTGTGGTGGTTAGGGATCTCTCTTTACTTGTTCCTATTTATCCAAAACCATGTGGCTCCCTTGGTTTTATTCTGTTACTCATGACTCAGTCTCTGAATATGGGGACATTTCAAATCTCAGTGCTCCAACTCAATAGCCAAGAAAGGTTTGCAATCTGTTACTGCAAATGGTCAAATTACTGATATCTGCTATAGAAATGCAGGCACAAGGATCACTTTTGACAACCATAATCTACGGGCACAGCATGATAAAATTTACACATAAAATAGGAACTGATGCATAGGAAATAAATGTTACTGCTTCAGGTTTTCCAGTTGCCACCTCATTCTGGCCTTTAGGAAGTATCTTTAAGCAATGCTATCTCCCTGAGAGAGAAACCTCATCTCCTATAATGTGTCCTTTTGAAAACTAACGTGATAAGGAGTGATTTTGTTTTCAGTCAAGGAAGCATGCAGTGTGGGTGAGGTAAAAAGAATGAACAAGGATTGAAACAGAAGCATTTTAAAAATGCCCTTGACCTACTCCACTGGGCACTACTGGCATAAAATCACTCATGTGGCAGCAGCCTCAGTTTTGACCTATTAGGCTCGGAGCCTGAGGAAGTCTTTCCTTCTTGTATTCATTCTCACTACCAACTCCTGAAACTCACCAGGAGATGCAGTGCACAAGCAATTCCTATGTAAATATTTGCTGTAACTTTATTTAAGTTTGGCATATTCATCTTATAATATATGGTTTTGATAAAAATCAGTATCTTATCTCTCCCTGGACAGTAAAATAGTTTAAGGATAATTACCCTTAACAGAAAAACAACAAAAAACAGTAACAGCTGTGTCAATGAGTGCTTGATAGATTAGCTACTCTCCTACCCAACTTTTCATGGTCAGAATCACATACTCTGTCTTCCTTCCTGTTACCATGGATAAACTGTCAACTCTTAGCTAAGGCCAAGCTTCCTTTGTGTGCACGAGGTCAGTGTTACTCTAAGAGTGGTAAGCTTCCTTCATTGAGAAGGACTTCCTACAAAAAATAATGTCACTTGAACTAAGCTGCATGCTTACACAGCTGATTTAATTTCTAGTGCAAGCTGATTGTGACAGTTCTCGAACAGGCACACTGAGCAATACTACACTCAAACCCCTCCCCACTTGCCTGCCTAAGGACATTGTTCCTTCACTTATCTCTGTGTTCTTTAGCATCATCAATACTTCTGTCTTTATCGGACCATTCCTATTAGTAGACCAACAGGCTATAATATTTCATATTTTAAAAAGAATCCTAGTCCCCACATCTCCTTCCAGTTATAGCCCCATTTCTCTGCTCTCTTCTACAGCAAAACTCTTCTGAAGAGCTGCCTATAATTACTGTTTTCACTTTCTCAATTCCCATCTGTTCTTGAATGCACTCTAATAAGGCTTTCATCTCCACCATGCCACTGAAACAGCACTTGTCAAGGTCACCAATATCCGTACCATGTTGCCAAATCTCAGGGGCAACTGTCAGTCTTCATCATCCTCAACCTCCCAGCAGCTCTGATACTCCTTCCATCATGAAATACTTTCTTCACAGGATGTTATACTTTGCTGGTTCTCACTGTGCATCATGGGCTGCCTGCTCCTTTTCAGCCTCCCTTTGCTGGATGCTTCTCCACATCCTGACCTTTAAAATGTTGGCAAGCTCCAGGGCCCAGTCCTAAGTACTTTTCTCTTTTCAATCTACACTTTCTTCCTGGGTGCTCTCATTCCGTTCTATGGCTTCAAATACTATCCACAGGCTGATGACCCTCACATGCCATCTCTAGCCCTGACCTCTTCCCTGAGCTCCATACCAGCATGTCTAGCTTCCCCTTGTACATCGCCACTTGGATACCTAACAGCATCTCAAACTTCTGTTCAACTTAGGATTCATCACCTCTCCCACCCTCAAAGCTGGTCCTCTCTCAGTATTTTCTACCTAAGAGAATGGCACCACTGTCCTTCTGTTCACGCTAAAATTTTAAAGGCCAGTTTCAATTTTTTCTCTCCTATCCACATCCAGTCATCTGCAAGTCTTGTCATCTCTATCTCCAAAATTGATCTTCTTGCTACCTTCATTGCTATCTACCTGTTCACACCATCATCATCTCTTACCTGGATTGCTGTATTAAGCTCCTAACTGGTCCTTCCTGGTTTCTCTTTTGTCTCTCTACCCACAGATATGTGGGCCCTGTCTTTCTCTTCCAATCTCATCTTTATGGGTTCCTTCCCTCCTCGTATTTCAGCCACACTAACAGTCTTTCAGTTCCTTAAATGTGCCATATTCACTCTGACCACAGGGCCTTTGTATATGATATTCCTGTTGACAAGAACATTCTTCCTTTGCTGTTTATCTATTAACTCCTGGTTTAGCTTTCAGCTCAAGTTTTACTCCCTCATGAAAGACCCCTCCTATGCCAGTCCAGAACAAATTTCCTTTCATAAACACCTTCATAGAATTGTGCTCTTTAGCTTTATGGAATTTACTTTACACATTAGGCACTAAAAAATATTTGCTGAATGGATGGGTCCATGAATGAACGGAATCTTCGATTCTACAAATCATTTATTTGCTATATAGATCTCATTTGAAAGCTAAGTTGGTTAAAGGGAATAGTCAACTAAATAATTCAGTGTTTGGTGGGAAAAAACACAAAAGAAAATGTAGGATATATTTGAAGCCAACAGGCACACAAGGTATACAGAATAAGGGCCTGAAATGTCAAGCACAGGCCCAGGGAGCTTTTACTTTCCTCAATAAGCTAGTCTGTTATAAGATTTATTTCCTTGAAAATATGTATAAAGCTGTAACTTTATTTTTGTACCTTAATGTGTATGGGAAGGGGGTGGAGAGAAGCTTGTCTCAAAGTGTCCTGTATTTTTGGTACTTAATTTTCATCTCCCTTATGTTCCTTCTTTCTCAGATTGAGCAGTTGTCCTCATCAGAAACATTTACCAAGAACTTACAGTGGGCACAATATAGCTTCGCAAGCAAGCAAGAGAAGTTACGTTTCTCGTCCTTGGGAAATTCAGCCTGGACACACTTACTATGTTACACAATATTAGAGATTCAGGTGGAAATAAACAAAAGACCATCCTAATCACCACGTGTCCGGTCACAGCTTTCGGCAGGACTTCGCATAAAGTACGGAAGCTATAGGATTCTGGACCACACAGTTTATAGATGAAAGTTAAAGGCATTTAACTTACCTGAAAACACAGGAAGAAAGGACCAACACATAGAAGAATACATATTTTGAGGGATGAGCTATTCACTTGAGTTCAAGGGCAGGACAATGGTGACTTCTCAGCTAGTTACTAACAATTCAACATGTATTAAGTACACGAGTGGGTAGTAAAAGTGGGACTTTGGGTTAAAATGCCTCTTTGAGGGGCCCTAATTAAACATTTGTCTAAGAAAGTTAGTATCTTGGAAGAAGAGGTGGCCAATCTCCGAGGCACAGACCTGCCTCCTGCAACTTACTTCTATGCACTTCAGCAAAGTGGGAACTTTTCTTTCCAGTATATGCTCTTTAACATATTTAAAATATCTTTAACATCCTTCAGAAATTTATTTTCCTACCAATATTATAGAGGTTAACATTTTTTACAGATAAAGCACACATAGGTGAAACCTTATATGTGGACTATATTGCATTTATAAAGCAAGAAAAATCTCCTATGCTTTCATAATTTGAATGTGAAATGACTATGACAACTAAACAAGAAGAAGAGAGGAAAAGAGAAGCAAGTAGAACAGAATAGAGTAGGTGGTCTGTTCCAAGTTGGCAGGTGCTGCACCGGGCCCTGGAGTCCTGTCTATGAATTAGGTTGGACTTGCCGCTGCCAGCCATTGCCAGTGGAAAAGCAGTGCCAGATTCCTATTGGCACTGACTTGGGTGGCAATGGAATGATATTATTGCATTTAGCAAAGGCTGATGGCCTTTTTCTTGGGTTTGCTATGGGAGTAATCTTCTGTTTAAATGTGTTACAAAGAGTTTATCTCTAACAAAACCATGCTCCTACTTGGTTAACACTATAGATAGAAATCTTGAACATCATGGGTTTCCTCAAAAGCAGAATCTACGCTGTCAACCACTTGTGTGACCATGAAGTCTTCATAAATAAAGTAGAGATTTTTAGGTGGGGTAGAGAGAGATGGCATTTAATATCAAAAAGCCACATGGTTGTCATGGTTTTCAGAAGCTCAAGAACAGCCTGTGTACGTAAGGAACAAAATGTCAAGTTTACTTTCAGTTTGAATTTCTGCCACTGAAAATTCTAATTCAAATCAAAATACCCCCTTGCACACAGGGCAGGCAGAATGACCTAACGATGACACTGTGTGATGATGATGTCAGTAGCCTGAACCCCTTCCCATCTGGCTCCCTGGATCACTTCATAGCCCTCTCTAGGTGCCCAGAATGTTTGATGTTTGGTAATAGGGCCAGATATGTGACCAATAGCTCCCACTTAAATCTGCAGCATCAGGACATCCAGATGAAGAGATATTTGATTCTACTCACAGATATCAAACTAAATATGCTAAATTCTATAGAGAGCTATTTCAGTAATTCAATTAGTCTTCAAAATGGAAAAGCTGCTTCTGTACTTATGTAAAATATAATATGCCATATTATACTATTTGTTACTTCACAAAGTTTTTAACACATCATTTTAACACCTCCACATCTATAAATGTATACTGCAGCATAAGCCATATTTGGTATATCTAATAAAAATCAAATCCTGTATTCCTAGGTCTCTACTATCATCATACCTGGGCATCTGGGGAGGACATATGGCATCTTCGGGCTATGGAGGATACCTAGAGAATCCAACCTTCACCCTAAGCATGAGGGTGTTGGGGACTGAAGAAGAGGAGGAAGGAGAAACAAGCAAATGTGGGCTTAAAAGTAAGAATGCTTATGAAACAGGGTAAATTACAAGTGTGGGAGTAAAGATCAGGCCAGTTTCCTAAAGAACTTCATCTCCATTCTGTATCCTGAGACGACAGAGATAAGAAGTGAGAGAGCAGATAAATCTATGACACTTACTCTCTGGGAATGGCTTCTGCCTCCTTGTCTCCATTTCTGGCTCCGACTCCTTCCAGCACTGACCTCATATCATTTTATTTTTTTGCTGGATATGCTTAACATGAGCTAATCTTATCAACTCCCAGAGATTCAACTTTACATCAATAGCTTCCCAAATGTCTGTATCTAGTTCTGAACTCTTCTCAGAACACTATTTTCAACTCTCTACTGGCCAAATCACCTAGCTTTGGAAAGGGAACTTCAATCTTCACGTGTCCAACTCAGGGTTGTATCTTATTCCCAGTGCTCAGCACACAGTAGATGCTCAATGTATTTTGTTGCATTAAAATGAATTAAGAAACATCAGAAATGACTCAGGTGTCCAGCACCAGGGCTAGTTACATAAACTATGGTACATCCATTCAATGGAATACTAAATATCTGTAAAAGAAAAAAACCAGAAAAGAATGAGCAGCTTTCTATGTACTAATGTGGTAACATTGCCAGGGTTTTGAAGGGAAAGAGCAATGTGCAGAAGAGTATATATTATGCTTCCTGCTAGGCTCTGCATATAGGAACAGTGGAAGGATATGCAAAAAACTAATAAAAGTGGTTACTATAGGATAGGGGTAGGGGACAAAGAAGGTAGGAGGGAGTGTGACTTCTAAATGCATAATTTTTTTTAAAAAGAGCGAGAGAAGTTAATTCAGAGGCAAAGAAAAAGAACCCCAGGACTTGGAGATTTCAAACTTGAAATCAAACTAAAAAGATCATTTTGTACTCTCCTCTTCCCCTACACAATGCATTGAAATTATCATCAATTTAAATGTCTTACTTGTTAGCCACCAAGCGCATAACAGTCCAGTCCTTTGGAAACATCTCTGGGCGTATCAATATTCGGAACACAGTAAATATCTGCAGCAGGAAATCCTTGGATAAGGAGGAGAAAGACCATTTCACTTAGTTATTATAACTGTCAACACACACACACACAACACTGCTGTTACCATTTCCAAGGCAATTACAGAGAAGAAGGGAGCCATACTTGAACAGTGCACCCAGGAGAAGGAATCTTTACCTTCCCCTTCTCAACACCCAACTGGTTTGCTACTCCTTCCCAAATGTTCCCTTTTCTGTCTCTCTTTCGCATGCACGGTGGAAATGACTTGTCATTTCTCTTCAAAAGCTCTAAAAATTCAGGTTTAGAAATAAAATGGAAAACTACTCATAGAAGATCGGCCGGCAAAAATATTCTTTGTTTTATTATAGGGTTCTAAACATCAGAACTTTCCAACTCAAAACAATGATAAACAGTCCTGGCTCAGCTCTGCTTTCTTTTAAGTGGGTTAACACCATTAATACTGCATCTTCAGAATGCCTTCTAAGAAACATGGGTTTTTGCTTAAGATGCTTTTTAACGAATATAACTTTCTAAATTTTATAGAATCTGAGTGTGCTATGCAGAATAAATTTAAATAAGGATGTGTGCTAAGCTAAGCCCAGTGACGAGTACTTAGAAGCTAAGAGTGTCAAAGCATTCTTCACAGAGATGCCACGCCAGAGGGCAGTGGTATTTACTGAGATCTTATCTTTAAACCGATCACCCAGAAACATTCTTGACAAGAAGCTCTTGTCAGACATGAAAATATCTCTTCTTAAAACATTACAAGAGATAGGACACAAAACACTGTAGCACATTACACTTAAAGGGGAATCTAGCAGATAATGTACCACATCTAATAATGAAGTGGAGCTCGCCCTACTCAAAACAAGATGAGTGCAATCTAGCTTTGATTTAGTCTATTAACTGGAAAACTTACAGACTTTTTTGTAACCTTCAGTGCTGCTGGGAAAATATATCTCACTAACAATCTGATTGAAGGCAACAGCATGGTGTTGCTTAAAAAATTTTTAAAAAAACCAAAACAGCAGAGTTTTACTTATCAAACCCAACAACACATTATGTTAAACATGTAAGCTGCCTGAACATAAGATAATGGTTGTCACTCATACCATCAGAAGAGAGAAAGAATCTAAAAAAAACTAAGACACATGTCGTAGCTTTGTGTATGTGTGTGTGTGTGTGTGTGTGTTACATACTCTAACAGTTTTGATCAAGCCCATAAATATTTTGACAAGAATTTATTTTAGCTTCTTTGGCATCAACACATATGTTGATATGCAGTATGCGCCATGTGGAAATGTGCCCACTAGGTCATCTGTCTTTAAATGGCCAGACAGACCCTGTCTGTGTCTGCAGAATCACCAGAGACAGAGTTTCCCAAATGTATTCCACTGCAGGTCAAATAATTTTGGAAAACACGTCACATTCTAGCCTTCCCTTGGAAGAGGAGGTCATTAGCATACTATAACTGTGAGAAGCCCTTTTTAATGCATTTCTAAAACTTATGCTAAACAGTTTTTCGGTTATTTCTTTTGGGTCTCTCAGATATGAATACATATAAACCCTGCAAAAATTGATGTTTGCATTTACCTTTCAAAGGTTATACCCCACTTTAATTTCCTGTCTTGTTGCATTTGCTTAGATATTAAAGAAAAACCATGAAAGTGGGGAGTCATTTGTTTTTCATAGTCTCTAATTAGTTAGGTATAGTTTAAATAAGTTCTGAAATAGCGAAGTTTCATCTTCTCTCCTCAAAACTTTTAACAGAATTGGAAATTGGAGGCAGCACCCTTAGGGATGGTGTGTGTGTGTGTGTATAGGCAGGGGGATGGTGATGTCAGTTGCACAGAGAAAAAAACTAGCTGAAAGAAGTGACTGAACTGACTACAGGAGGCAAGACATTTATCTTATGTGCTAGCAACTCTGGTGGTTCTTTTGTAGTGCTGGGGACAAAGGGAAAGTTATTTGAGGTGTAGGGGTTTTCCTAGTCCCATTTATCTCACAAAGTAAAATGTGTGGCAGCCTGTGACACCGTGCCAATGCCTATGTATTGACAGAAATCTTTATTTCTCCTAAGAAAACTTTTCAGCATCTCAAGTAGCTTTTCAGGTATTCATTCAGGCTTTATTCACCTTTATAGATCCAAACACATTCATTCGTAGAAACCTTATAATGAAAATAAAGGAACATTATACTGAAAATCAGGAAACCTAGATTTTAATCCTGGCTCTGCAATTAACTAGCTCAATGACCTTGGCAACTTATTTAACTCTTGGAACTGAGCCCTCTTACTTGGAAAACGTGGGAGCTTTAAGGTCTCTTGCCGTTAAAATCTTGGAGATTTAAAAAAGTTAATATGATCGTTTATTTATTCATGTAGTACACAAAATTTTTCTTATTTCTAAACTGTAGACTAATGTTTCATCAGATAGTAACACAAACACCTTCCATCATAGTACTTACATGTAATTTAGTTCAGCAAGTATTTCTTGTCAACTACCATGCAACATGCTTCATTTCAAACTCAGTTCTAATATTTTAAAACACTAAAACCTGAATGCTGGATTCTTCAACATCCCTCTCCTTTCTTCCCCAAATACAGTGGTATTTCCTTGTCTGCCCTCATAAGCAATTTTCAGCTCTGATTATTTCACTAAATACGTGCTTTTGCATAGATTTGTGAAATTATTTTGCACACATAACAATAACTAAGTGACAGATTCTTTTCATAATTTAAAAAAAGAACACTGCTATAATAATATCCCTGTTTGCATAGCAAGAAATAAGCGTTTCAAATGCCACCATTTTAAAATTGGCAGCCTGGCAAGCAGTTTCTTTTTTTGTTTGTTTACTTCAAATAGCACAACATGGTAACTTAAATGCTACTGATTTTTGCTCAAATAAGGGTTCAAAATAAAGAAAGAAACAAAGAAGTGCTACTTTATAGAAACACTTTTCCTACAGTGCAAGAGGTGCAAGTAAAAAAGTTCATACGAAACTCTTCCAAAACAATAAAAAGTCCCATATTCAAGTAAAAAACAGGAGCAATTGTTATGATTTTAGAAATTATTACTAATGTTTATTCATCCATAAATATTGGCTGCTTCACTATGTACCAGGCACTGTGCAGGATACTGGGGCTACCTAGTGGGGTAAGCTATATCCTTTCATTTATTCGTGCAAGAGAATCTATGGAGGGCCTGTCACACGGCACACCACAGTAAGTAACTGAACGTAATCTTTGCCTTCACGAAGCTCACAGTTTGGTGGGAGAGATGAATGTTAATCTAAAAACCATACAGATCTATGCCTGCACTACAATCTAGGATAAGACTGAGGGCCGGGTATTCCACAAAGAGCGAAGAGCACCTAGCTCAGAGGCAAGAGAGAGCACAGGGTTGCCCAACTGCAAGGGGAGCAGCAAGAAATGGGGCTGAAAGATAAACAGGGACAAATGAAAGATGGATGGATGGAAGGATGGATAGATATACAGACAGACAGAGAGATGATAAATAAACAGGCACCAAAGATAAATAAATAAATGAAAGATAAATAAATAGGGATCAATCAAAGATAAATAAATAAGTGAAAGAGAAATAAAAGATAAATCTCATACCTTTCCCATGGCAAGCAGTTTGGAAATGTACCCTGAGGGCAAACTGGAGACACTGAGGGGTTTTATGCAGATGTGTGAGAGGATCAAATTTGTGTTTTACAAAGATTATCTGACTATAATACATAAAGAATTGTTTTGTGTTTACACACGATACTATGGTATCAGAACAGCACAAAATAGAAATTAGGTGTATGAAACAAAATTGGTCAGACACAGAAGGAGGAATTCTGAGATCATGAAACTTGAGTTAAGACATTCAAAAAAGAAAGCACCATGAGGTGGGTAAACAGACTAGGACATTGTCTGCTTATGTCAAGAGCAATGAATGGGACAGAGTTTTCTAGGAACACCTTTCCTTTACTTACCATTTAGATGATAGTCAAATCTATTTTAAAAATTTGCATAAACTTCAAATGTGTAACACCCTTGATAAGGGGTTTGAATTCAATTAAAGGGTGTTAATAATCATTATCACATTGAACTTTGTATCCTTAAAACTGAATATTTAAGTACATTATGCAAAGATAACTCCCAAATGGTCTTCAATCTTCAAGAGCTATAGAACTATTTTTCTATAATAAAAGACTCTAAGTTAAAATAATTGTATGGAAAAAGATGGCTTGTGAAGCAGGCAGACATTTATCAAGAGGGTTGATTCATTCAACAAAGATTTAAATATTCCAGGCTCTGTGCTTAGGACACAAAGACATGGTACCTACTCTCAAAGTCCATAGTCATCAAGAAGACAAGGACACAACACATCATTACGATGTATTGTTTCATGTTATCATTGGCGGGGGGGGGGGGGGGGGGGGGGGGGGGGGGGGCGGTGAACTACAGTCTGTGAAGGCTTCATAAAGAAGGTGATACACGAGTTGGATTTATAGCATGAGTTGAAATCAGGGAAGGGATTAACAGGGGTACAAATTACGCAATGGAAGCGAGGTGGTGGTGGAATAGGCATTTTAGGTAAACAGAAAAACAAAACCTTATATACATGTTACAAATATACAAATTTTAAGTGGCTGGAGTGAAAGGTGTTTGGAAAAGGGTGCAGGACAATGAAGATGGAAGGTAGACTGAGGATAGAGAAGACTTGACAGAGATTGGATTTTTCCTGTAAGTAACACGAAGTTGTCCGAGTTTTAAAGTTGGATTGAGACTTGATCAGATAGGATTTTTGAAAGCTGGTGGGCCAGTATATGGGAGACAATGAAAGGTTATAATAATGCTGTACTTAACTTCCAGAACACATATAATCTCTTGCTTACAGCTCTACATGAAAAGCCATGATCAACAAAGAACAGGAGGCTCACTGCTCTCTAAATATATGAAATACCAGGGATATGGACAAAACTTTAGTCCCCCGTAGAAGGTGGGTGTATAATAAAACATTATTGACTACAGAAGGAGGAAAAAACCCAATCACTTCCTGGTTTTTGATTTGGTTCATTTCTAAAATAATGCCATGTTTTAGAGAAGAAAAGCATTAAACAATGCAGAAGAGCAGCCCTCAGGTGCTGGCTCCTACACACTTCTGTTGACACTGTGACTCACACCACTCATGCACAAGTACCTGAGGACCAAGGAGAAGAAATGGCGTACTGTTCAAAATGCCAGAAGCCACTCCAATAGTAACCCTGGAGACATCCAGGTTCTTAAAGCAAGAATGGAGTTAAAACACCATTAGTCTTAGCAGATACTTGAGAAGTACATACTTTCAAAATTCATTTTGACTTTAGAGAACCATTGGGAAATGCTAGCCCAAATCTTTCCTTGAATTGATAAGAAAGAAAAAAGGAGTGATGCCAGGAATAAAGAACAACAAAAATATTAATTTGAAGATTTCTATATATAATTTTCAGTATCAATTAGATTTAAAATATGTATATCCCATGATGCAGCAATTCTACATCCAGGAAATTCATTCTACAGCAATAAGGGCACAAGTCCATAGAGATAAATGTATCAAAGTGTTTACTGTAGTATCCTGTGTAATGGCAAAAATCAGAAATATCCTGAATGCCCATCACAAGGGGAATGATTAAATTATTAGCATCCATATAATGAGATTCAGAAGAATAAATGATATAGTGAGCTATATAATATCCATGACAGATTGTGTGAAAAAAAGAACCACAATATGAATAGTATGATTCCTTTAAAAAATTTGTGTGTGCGCATATAGCTTAGAAAATAGTCTATGAGGATACACTCCTGTGTGTTAACAGTAGCTACCTCTGGGGATTAGAATACATGTGTGTGTGGGAGAGGGGGACATATACTTTATTATTTTAAATCAGTAGGGTTATGGGGATTTTTAGTGTCCAATTCCAATATGAGTTAGAATCTTCCATTCACATCACTCTATTAAGCTGTACCTTTCCTTACTGATAGTTGCCTTATTTATTCAATTTCTAACCTATGTAGATATTAAAAAAAAACTCCAAGTAACTCTCCCTTTACTAATTTGGCCTTTCTCAGACATCCCCACTTTGTGACTAGAACCATCTTACTACTTTTAAAGAGTTGGCAAATGAAATTTTATGCAATTTGATAGCAAAGACTTCAGCTTAGGAAAGTTTAATAAAGTTTAAGAAAAAGCTGAGTGTTTAGCTGCCTGAGCAAAGGGCTCAGATGTTAAGAGAATTCCTAGCCCTCCTAATTACCTGGGGTTTATAATAACACCAATATTCAAGGGGGTGGTGGTATGTGAAATGAGATGCTGTAAGAGAAGAGTTTAGCTCCACATCTGGCTCATGGCTGGGGGTTGGGGTGAGCAGGTATTCCCTAACTGAGCCATGATCGCTGTTGCTGTTTATACATATCACACGCATTTATAACTTAATGACTTAGATGCCCTTGATAACATTAAGGAATTAATAGAGATTGTTTTATTAGTCTTGATATCCCTAGTGTCTACCCAAGCTGCTCAACCAATGTTTGTTGAATCAAATAATTGACACTTGTAATAAAATAATAGCAGTGCCTACCTCTGGGGTTCTTCTGAGGATTAAATGAGTTAATATTAATCAGCCTCTTAGAACAGTGCCTTGCATGTGCTAAGTTCTATATAAATGTTTGCTCTTAGAGGTCTTCAGGTCCTTTACCACCACACCCAAATCCCAAAGTCCTCTAAGATTTTTGGTTTTACAATTCATTTGGCAGTAAAATCTAACCTGGACTATTTATAGTCTTTATTTATCCTACATGGAGTGACTATTTTCTTTAACTGCAGAAACGTTAAGATGTTTGATTATAGTTGCTACCCCAAAGTCTGTTGGAGATGCTATAAAATATACAGTACCTGCATCACATTATCTTTTTGAAATCTCAAAAATTCTGATTTCTGGAATACATTTTGTATTAAGAACTTGGGATACGGGACTATGGACCAGTGCTGTTATCTTTGAAAAATCTTGTAATAAAGGTTTCAGTGGCACAGATAGGAATATTTGACTTTGAAGAAAATTGGGAGCAGGAAAAATTTATTTGTTAAAAGATGGCATCTGAACTTTTAAAATACAGATTAAAACCAGATGACTAATTAGTCTTTAGAAAAATAGATGACCTCTAGCCTGCCTTCACTGTAGTTCTCCCCTTCCATTCTTATACTGGGGAAGATGATCTTCCTCCCAGTCAAGGCTAATTCTGGCTCCTCCTGCTGCCTTCTCAGGGATCTCACCCTGTGAGTTAGCACCTCTTTCTTATATCTTCAGCTTCTCCCTCTCCACCAGCTCTGATCCTTAATATCTAAACGTGCGTAAGTCTCCTCCATCATAAATATTCCTCTGACATCCAAAGTTGTCCTCTCTTCCTCTTCTTGAAACACTGTATACATCCACTATACATTTTTCTTTTTTTCATTCCTCAATCCATGACAACTAGGATTCCACCCTCACCACTGCAATGAAACTGCTCATTAAGTTCACCAACAACGTTAATGGACCCTTTTATGATCTTACTTGACATGTTCACAGTAGCAGACACGGTTCTTATTCCTCCTTAATGCTTAGGATTCTATTTAGGTCCCATTAACTTCATACTCTATATTCTCCTTTGATGTTCACATTTACTCTCATGATGTCAATTCACTGGCTGACAATTTCCAAATCTACATTTGTAACCCAGTTTAGTCTCCTGAGCTTCAGATACTGTCTATAAGACATCTCTGATTCGATGTCCCTCAGGTGACCCAACGCAGGCTGAAACGGAATTAACTTTGCTCCCAAACCTGTACACCCATAACTCCTGGGTTTCCCATGCAGTGAATGGCACCAACATCTAGCCAGTTGTCAAAGAGCCTGAAAGTCATTTTCAACTCCTCTCTCTCCTTCACCTTTTCTATATAATCAGTCATCGGGTCCTGCCAATTCAACTTCCTAAATGTCCCTACAATCTCTCATCACGATCATCTCAATTTCAGGCCACAGTTATCGCTAGCTTAAATTACTGCATCAGATACTTTACAGGGTTCTTCTTCTCATCTTGACCTCAGCTAATCCAATTTCAATAGTGCAGCCAGATAGGTCTTTCTTAACTCAAATGTGATCATGTCTCTCCCTTCTTAAAATTCTCCATAGTTTCCAAACGTCCTCAAAACAAAGTCCATACACAGGAGGAATGATGTCAGCATCATGGCAGAGTGAGCTCTTCGCTTGGACTCTGCCCACAAGATACAACAAAAAGGACATTCAAAAACCAACGGAGGACACTCACACAACATAAAAGATGTCTGACAGACCCACGCAGAGACATATGTCTAAAGGTGGAGGTGCCGGACCCCTCAGTGGAAGTGGAAGGAGGTAAAGGGATCTCCTTTTCCTCCCTGAATGGTAGCAACCCAGGGTACAGGACTGTGTGCAGCTCTGAGTGGAGATGGGGGAGGGGTGGCTCTCCATGGGAACACCTTTGCTCTCTAAGTTCCCTCACAGGCCATGGGAAAGCCCCACACAGACATGGCTAACCTATTGCAGGGATGTTTTTATCAAGCCAGCATCCTGGGAGAACAAATAGCAAGAGCAGAGCAAGAACGCCCTGGGGATTCTGCACATGAAAGTAATGCCCCTCCCCCTGCGTGGTGCACCAACTCAGCCATTCAGTTAGGGTGCTGCCATATGTTAGAAAAGCAGCAGCTGTGAGAGAGCAAGGTGGGGATCACGGCAGACTCAGGATACAAAGCTCTTGACCCTCACCCAGCGGTGGCAGGTAGAAGCTGTGATAAGATACTATCTCTATGCAGAGGCACAAATCTACGCTATCAAACAGTATGAAGAAATATACTAATACTCCAGACAGGAAGGAAAATGACAAGCACTGAGAAATCTGTCCTGAAGGTACAGCAATTTATAATCTAAATGACAGAGACTTCAAAATAGCTATCATTAAAAAAACTCAATGAGTTACAAGAAAATGCACATAGACACTTCAGAGAAATCAGGAACAAAACTAATAAACAGAGAATTAGTCACAAAAGAGATTGAAACTATAAAGAAAATTCAATCAGAAATGTTGGAGATGAAAAACACCATGGAGGAGATAAAAAGAAAAATCTGGACTCACTGATTAACAGAGCTGATATTATGGAAGAGAGAATTAGCAGTCTGGAGGGCAGGAATATAGAAATATTTCAGATGGAGGAGGAGAGAGAACTAAGACTAAAAAGAAATGAAAAAATTCTCCCAGAAATCTCCAACACAATAAGGAAATGCAACATAAGGATTATGGGTATTCCAGAGGACAAAGAGGAGGAGAATGGAGCAGAAAGCTTGTTCAAAGAAACAATAGCTGAGAACTTCCCAAACCTGGAGAAGAAATGAAAGAAGCTAATCAAACTCCTAATTATATCAATGTAAAAAGACCTTCTCCAAGGAATATAGGAGTAAAGCTGGCAAAAGTCAATGGCAAAGAAAAAAACAGTAAGAGCAGTAAGGCACAAGATAATAACTTATAAAGGAACACCTATCAGGCTTTCAGTGTATTTCTCAGCAGAAACCTTACAGGCTAGGAGAGAGTGGAATTATATATTCAAAATTCTGAAAGACAAAAACTTTCAGCCAGGAATATTCTATCCAGTGAAAATATCCTTCAAATATGATGGAGAAATAAAAACTTTCCTAGATAAACAAAAGCTAAGGGAGTTCATTACCACAAACCACCCCCCCACAAGAAATGCTCAAAAAGGCCCCATATCTGAAAAAGAAAGGGCGGGGCTTAAAAAGCCATCAGCAAGGAGATAAATAGGTAGACAAAAATCAGAAAATTGCAGCTATCAGAACAGGTTACCAAATGCTTAATTATAACAGTGAAGATAAAGGGAAGGAAAACATCAAAAATAAACATAATCTCCTCATTTAAACCACAAATCACAACACAAGATGAAATAAATTGTGACAATAATAACTTAGAAGGGGAAAAGGAAAAGGATGGAATGGGCTTAGTCTAAGGAAATAAAAGACTATCAGAAAATGGATTATCTCATCTCCAAGATTTTTTATACAAACCTCACAGTAACCACTAAACAAATAAACAGAACAGAGATAAATCATAAATAAAGAGAAAACTGAGCAAACCAACATAGAAAACTATCAAATTGAATCAGTAGTCTAAAATACAGGGGACGAGAAACAAGGGAAATGCAGAGGAACTGGAAAATGAGTGATAAAATGGCAGCATTAAGCCCTCATTTATCAATAATCACTCTAAATGTAAAAGGATTGAATATTCCAATCAAAAGCACAGAGTGGTGGGACGGATTAAAAAACAAGACACAACAATATCCTGCCTCCAGGAAACACATCTCAGTTCTGAAGACAAACACAGGCTCAGAGTGAATGGAAGACAATACTCTAAGCTAATGGCGAAGAAAAGAAAGCACGTGTTGCCATAGTTATATCAGACAAAGTAGACTTCAAGATAAAACAGGTAATGAAAGACAAAGAGGGGCAGCATATAATGATAAAAGGGAGACTCCACCAAAAAGGCTTAAAACTTATAAATATACATGCACCCAACTCAGGAGCACCAAAATACATAAAGCAAGTATTAACAAACCTAAAAGGAGATATTCAAAACAACACAATAATAGGGGACCTTAAACACCACACTTACATCAATGGATAGATCATCCAGACAGAAAGTCAACAAGGAAATAGTGGAATTAAATGAAAAACTAGACCAGATGGACTTAATAGATATATATAGAACATTCCATCCAAAAACAGCAGAATATACATTCTTCTCAAGTGAGCATGGAACATTCTCAAGGATAGCTCATATCGTGGGAAACGAGGTAAGCCTCAATAGATTTAAGAAGACTGAAATCATATCAAGCATCTTTTGTGACCATAACGCTATTAAACTAGAAGTGAACCACAAGAAAAAAGCTGGGAAAGTGACATATATGTAGAGACTAAGCAACATGCTACTGAACAACCAATGGATCACTGAAGAAATTAAATGATAAATAAAAAAATATCTGGAGATAAGTGAAAATGAAACTACACCATTCTACTCATATGGGATGCAGCAAAAGCAGTCCTAAGAGGGAAATTCAAAGCAATACAAGGCCCTTTAACAAAAAAGAAAAATCTCAAATAAGCAATCTTAAACTACACCTAACAGGATTAGAAAAAGAAGAACAAACAAAGACCAAAGTCAGTCAAAGGAAAGAAATGATAAAAATTAGAGCAAAAATAAACGAAATTGAAATAACAACAACAAAAAACAGTAGGAAGGATCAAGGAGGGAAGGGGCTGGTTCTTTGAGAAGATAAACAAAATTGCCAAACCTTTAGCCAGACTCATGATGAAAAAAAGAGAGAAGGTTCAGGTAAATAAAATAAGAAATGAAAGAGGAGAAATTACAATGGATACCACAGAAACACAGAGGATTATAACAGAATACTATGAAAAACTATATGCCAACAAATTGGACAACCTAGAAGAAATGGATAAATTCTTAGACTCATACAACCTCCAAAAACTGAATCAAGAAGAAATAGAGAATGTGAACAGACCAATCATAAGTAAAGAGATAGAAACAGTAATCAAAAACCTCACAAAAATAAAAGTCCAGATGGCTTATCCAGAGAATTCTACCTAACATTCAAAGAAGACTTAATACCCATCCTTCTCAAAGTATTCCAAAAATTGAAGAAGCCAGAACACTTCTTAACACATTTTATGAGGTCAACCTTGCACTGATCCCTAAGCCAGACAAGGACAACACAAAGAAGGAAAATAACAGGCCAATATCACTGATGAACATAGATGCAACAATCCTCAGAAAATATTGGCAAACTGAATACAGCAATACATTAAAGAGATGATACACCACGATCAAGTGGGATTTATACCAGGGATGCAGGGATGGTTCAACATCCACAAATCAATCAATGCGATAAACCACATTCACAAAATGAGGCATAAAAACCCCGATCATCTCAATAGAAGCAGAGAAAGCATTTGACAAGATTCAACATCCATTTATGATAAAAACTCTCAATAAAATGGGTATAGAAGGAAAGTACCTCAACATAATAAAGGCCATATATGACAAACCCATGGCCAACATCATACTCAACAAGGAAAAACTGAAAGTCATCTCTCTGAGAACAGGAACAAGAGAAGTGTGCCCACTCTTGCCACTCTTATTCGACATAGTATTGGAGGCTTTGGCCAAAGCAATTGGGCAAGAAAAATAAATAAAAGAAATCCAAATAGGCAATGAAGAAGTGAAACTCTCGCTGTTTGCAGATGACATGATTTTATACATAGAAAACCCTAAAGAATCCATCAGAAAACACTTAGAAATAATCAACAATTACAGCAAAGTTTCAGGGTACAAAATCAATTTAAAAACTCAGTTGCATTTCTATGCTCTAATAATGAACTAACAGAAAGAGAACTCAAGAATACAAACCCATTTACAACTGCAACAAAAAGAATAAAATATCTGGGAATAAATTTAACCAAGGAGGTGAAAGACCTATACAATGAAAAGTGTAAGACATTATTGAAAGAAATTGATGATGCCATAAAGAAATGGAAAAATATTCCATGCACATGAATTGGAAGAATAAATGTAGTTAAAATGCCCATACTATCTAATGCAGACTACAGATTCAATGCAATCCTAATCAGAATCCCAATGACATTCTTCATGGAAATAGAACAAAGAATCCTAAAATTCATATGGGGCAACAAAAGACCCTGAACAGCTAAAGCAATCCTGAGAAACAAGAACAAAGCTGGAGGCATCACAATCCCTGACTTCAAAATGTACTACAAAGTTATCATAATCAAAACAGCATGGTACTGGTACAAAAACACACAGATCAATGGAACAGAACTGAAAACCCAGAAATAAAACCACACATCTATGGACAGCTAATCTTCAACAAAGGAGCTAAGAACATACAATGGAGAAAGGAAAGTCTCTTCAATAAATGGTGCTCAGAAAACTGGACAGCCACATGCAAAAGAATGAAAGTAGACCATTATCTTATGCCACACACAAAAATTAGCTTAAAATGGATCAAAGACTTGAAGGTAAGACCTGAAACCATAAAACTCCTAGAAGAAAATATAGGCAGTACACTCTTTGACAATGGTCTTAGAAGGATCTTTTCAAATACCATGTCTACTCAGACAAGGGAAACAAAAGAAAAATACACAAATGGGACTGCATTAGATTAAAGAGCTTCTTCAAGGCAAAGGAAACCAGGAACAAAATGAAAAGAAAACCCATCAAGTGGGAAAACATATTTGCAAGTCATATATCCAACAAGGGGTTAACCTTCAAAATATATAAAGAACTCACACAATTCAACAACAACAAAACAAACTACCTGATTAAAAAATGGGAGAGGATATGAACAGACAGTTTTCCAAAGAAGATATACAGATGGCCAATGAGCACATGAAAAGATGTTCAACATCACTAATCATCAGGGAAATGCAAATCAAAACTATGCTAAAGTATCACCTTACACCCATTACAATGGGTATAATCATGAAGACAAAAAAATAACAAATGTTGAGAGGATGTGGAGAAAAGGGGCCCTCATACACTGCTGGTAGGAATATAAACTGTGCAGCCACTATGGAAAGCAGTATGGAGATTTCTGAAAAAATTAAAAACAGAAACACCATATGACCCAGCTATCCCACTATTGGGTATTTATCCAAAGAACTTGAAGGCAACAGTACACAGAGATTCATGCACCCCTATGTTCAGTGCAGCATTATTCCACGAAGTGGAAGCAACCTCAGTGTCCATCTACTGATGATCGGATAAAGAAGATGTGGTATATATACACAATGGAATACTACTCGGGCATAAAAAAAGACAAAATTGTCCCATTCGCAATAACATGGATTGACCTTGAGGGTATTATGTTAAGTGAAATAAGCCAGGCAGAGAAAGACAAACACCATATGATTTCACTCATATGTGGAAGATAAACTAACACATGGACAAAGAGAACAGTTTAGTGGTTACCAGAGGGGAAGGGGGTTGGGCCGTGGGCACAAGGAGGGAAGGGGCACATTTATATGGTGACTGACAAACAATAATGTACAAGCGAAATTTCAAAACGTTATAAACTATTATGACCGCAATAAGAAAACACCATAAAAAAAATAAAGTCCACACACATTTGCAGAACCTTACATCTTACAAATCTCTTCCTTACACTCTAGTCTATCAATCAACAAATATTTCTTGAACGCCTACAGCATGCTAGGCATGTTCTGGGATTTGAGGGTGCAGCAGTGAACCAGCCAAAGTTTCAGACATCAAGGAACTTATGACGTAGTGGCTAAAAGTTGGGGATACACATAAACTAAAATATTCCAGATTCTAGTAAATGTCATAAAGGTGGAGTGGTGGATGTGCTATGTCAGTTACGATATTCAGGTGACATTTTAGTTGAGAGATCTGAATGTCCCAGCCAAAGATATGTCTAGCACTCACCTACTTATCTCTCAGTTCTCAGCTGAGACCTCCCTTGGGGAGTTTTTCTCTTGCCTTGAGATTGGATTGGCAGCAACTCCTGGATGCTCCAAAGCACCGTGTGCTTAACCTGTGCATTTGCCACTCACTGTGTTAATCCCATTACCTGTCTGTTTCCTCCCCTTACAGGGACTGGCCTTTTTATTCCCAGTTACATAATAACACCAGTAGTGCTTGGTATGCCTAAATTGCTCAATCTACGTTTCCTGAAGGCCTGATGAAGTAACTAATATCATTAAATAATTTTCCTGGCCAGAAGGCACAGTTAAGTTTGAAGAGGGAAATATATATCCTTTGAAAAGGTGTGTGGCTGACTGAAATGAGGAAAGGCCACATAAAACACTTTATTCTTTATTTCCATTTGCTTTATTATCAATAACCTGAATATTAAAGCATAAAACTCAATACTTAGATTAAATTAATCATGTTTTCCAATTGATACTTTTTTGCTACTTTTTTATGCCCAGGCTCTGTAAAAATATGTAGTCTTTTCCTACGTGAAATTTTTGAAATATGAAGTCATAGACTTCTTAAGTAAAACCTAATGGTTCCATGACTTTGTTAAATATTCAACTTTTGATGAAAGTTAATAACTGCACAATTATCTTCCTTTTTAACCACATCGATTTCTGTATGTAGAGAGGGTAAATTCTAAGCCTTTTTCTCCATTTTTAATTCTAAACTCAAGATTGAATGCAAGCATGAAAAACATGATATTTTCAGACTTGAGCATATGCCAATCAACTGACTGCTAGACAGATTACATTTGCCCAAACCTATTCTTTCTTCCATGTGACTCAGCTTAACTGTTCCAAGGTAAGTGAAAGATTCTTCTGAGATCATCCAACATCCTCCAGGCAGTTAGAAGTCAAAGATAAGTGATTTTTATGCACTATCTATGTTAAAAAAATCTACAAATCTTCCCTAAGGCACCATGAAGGATCCAATCATGCAAACTTTACAGTTAGTGACTATACCCATTGTCCTATAATATCTCCACCTCCCAGTATTTAAGTAATCCTTCCATTATGATAGCTGACATATGAAGTTGTCTGGAAAACTGAAGAGATGGAAGAGAAATAAAAGTAAATAAGAACAGATGACAGGTCATTCCTCCAACTGAGGACAATCAACATCAAAGCTTTTAGTGAACACTAAGAAGAAAGCATTAAATTTCTCTAAATCTCAGCAAAGTTTGAATTTTTATAAACCTGGCATCAATATTTTCTGTTTAATGTCAGCCTGTCAGACTAGCGCAGCATATTGGTTAAATGATAGCTGATAAAGAATATAAAATATATCTCTGCCTCCCTAGTCAGACGTTCCAACCAGAACTCCTCATTGTGGTTTTAGAGGGATGAAAACAGCTAACATATTTATATATTCTCCCTTATCTTCCACTAAGGCAATTTCTAAGTCCACTTAACTAGAGTTAGTGTATTCGCTTTTGTCTTGTTAGTTCTGTCACTCTGTTTCTGGTTTACTGGACTTCAGTGACAGGTGTTTCAAATCCTATGCCCTTGCCCAAAATAAGACTTAATTGCTTTGTCTGAGTAGTGGAAATCTTAAAGAGCCGAGAGAGATGAGCAGATCTGCGGATGAAGCTGAGAAAAAACAGCTTAGAATTTAATGGAAACAGGTAAAGTAATTGCCAAGAAGTTAACTGAATGATAATGAATTAGAACAAGAGAAGCTGAAAAGGTATATTAAAGGAAATTTTCTAAAATGTTACTTACCCTTAGTTCTTCTTTTGTATTGAAACTATCAAGAAGCTGTTGATAATGTCTATCTGTCATTTGTCGTAATAGGGACAGGAGACAAGCAACAAACTCCCCCTAATTAAAAAAGAAGCAAGCATATTTTTTTAATAAGGACATAAAAGAACATGAGTAACTTACTTTGAACTGCCCTCAAATAGAAACTTGAAAAAACCACTATGATCCAAACTCACCCAGTGAAGTCTTTTTAATCTAATTAACCATAATATCACAGTCAAAATTTCTCCCTGTGATGATTACCATTTACTTGGTATACAAGCATTTTTTTAGAGTGGATTTTTTTAACTTGGGTGGAAGCTTTTCAGTACAGAACTAACTGCACACACTTCAAGGAGGTAAGGCAATGAGGCCCCCAACCATTTATTGAGCATTTACTACACCCTCATTCATTATATCATTTGAACCTCTTATCAATGCTATGAGGTGGGGGGTATAATACTAATCTAAAGAAAGTAAAATATAGGTTCAGTGAGCTAAAAGATTTGCCCACAGTCCCACTGCTAGAAAGTGACAGAGCTGTGTCAGAAAGCTGTAGGTCTTTCTGACTCCAAAACTCTTCCTCTAACTTCATGCTCCATTTTTTTTTTTTTTAAAGATTTTATTTTTTCCTTTTTCTCCCCAAAGCCCCCCCGGTACATAGTTGTGTATTCTTCGTTGTGAGTTCTTCCAGTTGTGGCATGTGGGACGCTGCCTCAGCGTGGTCTGATGAGCAGTGCCATGTCCGCGCCCAGGATTCGAACCAACGAAACACTGGGCCGCCTGCAGCGGAGCGCGGTAACTTAACCACTCGGCCACGGGGCCAGCCCCGTTCATGCTGCATTTTTGAGTTCACATGATCTCCTCCAAATCATCAGCCTGTCTGCTGACTCACAGGGTGTAAAGAAAGCCATACATGCGCAGCGGTTAAGTTTGCACGTTCCACTTCTCAGCGGCCCGGGGTTTACCGGTTCGGATTCTGGGTGTGGACATGGCACCGCTTGGCAAAAGCCATGCCGTGGTAGGCATCCCATATATAAAGTAGAGGAAGGTGGGCATGGATGTTAACTCAGGGCCAGTCTTCCTCGGCAAAAGGAGGAGGATTGGCAGCAGGTAGCTCAGGGCTAATCTTCCTCAAAAAAAAGAAAATAAAAATAAAGCCATACATGGCATAATGGTTCTTTCAATCTCCTTTTAAAAACAGTTTAGGTTATTTGTGACCCTTTAGTGCTTAGGTGCTACCTGATTAACTCCTTAAAAGTCCACTTCTTAAAAATTAATAATGAAAAAGAAAAAAATACATAGCATCCATAGATGTGAAGACCTATAAAATTGCTGTCACTTGCATTTCTCAATGTACTTCTAATTTAAAATATTTATGTTTTCAATGCGACCTTTTGTGCTCAGCAAAGAATTTATCTGCTTTTAATCAGAGCAATAACATTTAAAACAATACAAACACAATAGGAGAAGCAATCAGTGGTAACTGTAAATTTATAGAAATGCAGTTTAATTGGGAATTGGTTTCTTTGCATTTATATGGCTCACATGTACAATTAGAGACTGAAAGCCCCCAGAAGTGGGATTTTCCAACAGAGGCAGCTAAGTCAGGACAGCCAAACGTATCACTACCATCTGCCAAAGGAGGCCTGAGGATGCTACTTAACGGCCATGTCGCGGTGATCAGAGATGCTGGCTGGCTCCTTCCAAGTGGATAATAATTTGTAACATGCAGATACAAAGAATAATTACCCCTACACAATTATTAGAGCAAATATTTAAGAAATTAACCAGTACAGGCTCACAGAAACATCCTCTAAACTCAACATAATACTTTGCTAGTGAACAAAGAAACTCTTGATACTTAACACAAAAAATGGAAAATTTAAGGGAACAATTATTAATATTTTAGTGTATGTGTGTGAGGAAACAACCCAAGGGTGGGAAAATAACTACCCAAAAGGACTGAGAAAACAGTATCTGGTGTTCACTCATGACTGGGAATGGCGCCTTTTCTCACCAGCCAGACTGGAAAAACCTCATGATTAACAGGGCATCAGTTAGACTACTAAAAAGATCTTTCCTGAGTAGCAGGCAAAATTACTCCTAGAATAAATGATGCTCTGAGCCTACCTAAGAGAGATCAACAGCAAGACCTGAAACAATCAAACAGTTCCCAAGAAAGTTAACCTTATTCCAGAGAGAGCTCAAAGATATTTTTAGGAATAAAAAATATTCACCTCCCAACAAGATAAAATTCACAATGAATAGCATTCAAAAAAAAGTTACCAGGAATACAAAGCAGCAGGAAAAAACAATGATGCAAATGAGGAGGAAAAAAAAATCAATCAACAGAAACAGACTCAGAAATGACACAGATATTAGAACTAGCAGTTAAGGACATTAAAACAGCTATTATTACTGTATTCTGTATATTCAGGAAGCAAGAGGAAAGATTTAATATGTTAATTAGAGACATGAATGATATCAAAAAGACCCAAACTGAACTTCTAGAGATGAAGACTATAATGTGGAAGATGAAAATTCACTGAATGGGACTAATGGCAGATTAGAAATTGCAGAAGAAAAGAATACTGAACTTTTGAGACAGAGTAATAGAAATTCTTCAGAATAAAACAAAGAGAGAAAAAACTAAAAAAAAAGGAAGGAAAGAAAGAAAAGTAAATACATCAATGAAATGTAGGACAACTTCACGTAGCAGAATACATACGTAATTGGAGACCTCGAAGAGGAGGAGGGGGCAGAAAAAGTAATTGAACACATAAGGGGAAAAAGTTTCAGATTTCTTGAAAACTATAAACCTATGTATCAAAGACTTCAAGAAACCCTAAGCACAAGAAAAACAACAACAACAAAAAATACACCAAGCTACATCATAATAAAATTGCTTATAGCCAGAGATGAAAACATCTTAACACCAGTTAGAGGGAAAAACCCCACATTATATATAGAGGAACAAAGATAAAGATGACAGATATCTCACTGGAAACAATACAAGCTAGCAGACAGTAAAGCAAAATCTTTAGAGTATTAAAAGAAAAAAACCCCACAACTATCAACCAAGCATTTACCAGCAAAAATCTTTCAAAAATAAAGACTTTTCAAACATCTCAAAGCTTAAACAGTCTACTACTTCTATTCAACATTATACTGAAGATTCTAACCAATGCAATGAAGGAAGAACAAGAAATAAAGAAATATAGATTGGAAAGGAATAAAAAAAAAAAAGCTCTTTATTCACAGACAACATATTTGTGTTCATAAAAAAATGCTATGAAATTTACAGTGAGCTACAAGAAGTACTCAAGTGAGTTAATCAATGTCCCAGAATACCAGATCAATGTACAAAAATCATTTTTACTTCTATATCCTAAAAATCAACAATCAGAAATGGAAATCTAAAATAATATAATTTATAATACCATTGAAATACCTAGTGATATAAATGAAATACTTAGTGATATAAATGACAAAAGATATGTCTGATCTGCACACTGAAAACTATAAAACATTGATGAGAGCAATTAAAGAAGACTTAAATAAATGGAGAGAGATACTATGTTCATGAATGGGGAGATTTGCTATTTTTAAGATGTCAATTCTCTCAAATTGGTATGTAGATTCACTGCAATCTCAATCAATATCACAGCAGGGTTTTTTGGGGGTAGAAAGTAAGCTGATTTTAACATTCATATGGAAATACAAAGGATCTGGAATAGTAAAAAGAACTTTGGAAAAAAAGAACAAAGTTCAAGGACTTATATTATGTGACTTCAAGACTTATTAGAAAGCTATGGTAATTAGGATACTATGTTATTAGTATCCCCCCCAAAATAGATAAAACAGAATTGTCAAAACCAGGAGCAACCCAAATGTCCACCAACAGGTGAATGAATAAACAAATTGTAGCATATCCATATAACAGAACACTATTCAGCATTAAAAAGGAATGAATATTGATACACAAAACATTGATGAAACTCAAATAATTATATTGAAGAAAACAAGTCAGATTGTCCCCCTCGCCAAAAAATGTCAACAACAATAACTTACTGTATGATTCTATTCATATAAATTTCTGGAAAATGCAAACTTATCTGCTATAACACTAAGCAGGTCAGAGATTGCCTGGGGACGAGGTGGTATGAAGGGGCAAAAGGGGGGGAATAGAGATGAACACAAGGAAACTTTTGAGAGTGATGGACATGTTCATTATCCCGACTGCAGTGATGGTTCACAGTATACAAATTATGTCAAAATGTATCAAATTGTATACTATTAACTTCACTTTACAGCAAGATCTGTTAATGCTAAGATATTTATCCCAGGTTCCACAGCTAGAAAATGGAGAAGCTGGATGTGAACCTAGGTATCTCTGGCTCTTCTTCCTACTGTTCAGACTGATTTGACTTTACGCGCAAGACATATCTGAGTTTTGGGCTTATATTTCAAATATAAATAGGCATATAGGAATACGTCAGTTGATAACCAACGTCTGTACTTTTTAACCTCTCTATTATGTCTTGAGTTAAAAATGTAATCTAATTGGTAGAAATCCATTTAATTTCTCATCTCTTAGTTTTTCTACATCCTATCTACACCACAGCTACCAGATTAATATTCCTAAATTTATTTCAACATACCATTCTGTGAATAGTGAAATACCTTGAAATTGGAAGAACGACATATTATTTATAATAATTTTAGTAATAAGAAAAATCATTCAAAAATGAATAGACTTTTCTTAAGTCTTTACAGTCAATGTACCTAGAAGAACATGTCTTTGAATTCAGGTTATTAACTATTTGTATCTGTCACATCTGGTCTAAGCCCATTGCAAAGAACTTAACACCTTGACATCTAATCTTGGCACATTTACGACATGTTGTCAATCCCAACATCTACTCTATAATGTCATTTTATTTATTAATCTATTTAGGAACTCCAAGTACATTTAGTTAGCCCTGTTAAGAAGCCTAGATATCCAATATTTTACTGACATATTTTTCAGCCATAATGTAATTTTCTTTGTTTTTAAGAGATTTTAAGTGTCTATATAAAAAATCTAGACTCACAATCTGTTAAAAAGAATAAATACAAAACCATCGTTGGCCAAGATTCACTTAGTTTTGGTACTGGAAATTTTTACATACAAATCACCTTTGGAATTCTATATGCTTCTGTAGCTTGCATCCGTTTTACGTATAGATTAAGTATAATGGGCATTTCTATCAATACCTGTGGATAAGAGTATTAGATGGCTACAACAAGAGTGTTCAAGAAACCTTA
Organism: Equus quagga; assembly: GCF_021613505.1. Classification (NCBI taxonomy): domain Eukaryota; kingdom Metazoa; phylum Chordata; class Mammalia; order Perissodactyla; family Equidae; genus Equus; species Equus quagga. The sequence continues at coordinate 94,504,047 of NC_060274.1, forward strand.
TATTTTACATAAGCACAAAATTTTTCCAGAAATCTCTTTTTACAGAGTTCTGCATTCTTCTTCCTCCCCAACCACAAGCCCATAGTGCATGAAAACTTTGGATAAGCACACCAGACTTGTATCTTAGACATGGCCTATGCTGAGCTGAGTCATTTGCACGATAAATGGTGCTTAAAATAATTATGTGCAAAGAAAAGAAGCATTTATAAATTGTAAGGAACTCTGGAGTCCAATTACTTGAGGGTGTGAACAACACGGCCATATATGCTGCTTTATAAAATCAGCTTCCATGTACAATTAGATTTTTGAAAGGAATCGATTACAGTGATGCTTTTTTTTTTCCAGTGAGAGAGAGCATTTTAAAGTTCAAAGAACAGTTGTTAGAAGAACAAATAGTACAGTCCTTTCAAATAGTAAAAATAAGGCTGCTGTTATCTGGAATTATGATACAGGGGAAGCCAGTCCTCCTGTTGGTGTTACTGGAAGGCAGGGTGACAGCCATGGCACCTTACAGAGAACTGGAACACTTCACCATGACATGCTGTGGGAAATGCTTCTACTCACAGCATGTTCACTTATTGTGGGCACATTTTCTGTAAAGACTGAAAAGTGCTCAGTGTAGGTCCGCCATGTCAAGACTCCCTATTCAGAGCGACGGTTCTCTGTGAGAAAATGATGAAGATATTAGACAGGTCTTCAGTGCCCAGGGAGAAGTGACTTTGTGAATGACCACAGCATGCTTCTCACCATAAAATCAGTTATAAGGACAACAATCCAATTATCACTTCTGCAATAATAAGAAGAATATTACTGTGAAAGTTGTTGCTACCACAATTACTAATGGCTGAAATTTATTGATACTGTTTAAACACTTTTACAGATTTATGAAATCCTCACACTAACTTTGAGATAAGTACAATTATTTTCTCTATTTCAAAGACTAAGACACAGAAGCTTAGAGATCTTAGGTAATTTGCCCAAGAGCACGCAGCTAATCCCGGGCCAGAGGAGGATACAAACCAGGTCTGCCCGACTACTCACCAAAAAATGTCTTAAAGTGTAAAATCAAAGGTGCCAAATAATTTAAGTGTGTCTTGTCTAGGAAATTTCATCCTACGCACCTTGAGAGAGTTTGTTTTTTCACCAGCAAGGGGCACAACATAGCTCCACGGGGGAAGGTCTATCTTTATGTGATTTTCCTAAAATTTAGAACCCTGGACAATTAATTACCCTTCCTGCCCTACCCCCAACCCCATCCACAAACCTGATTCAATGACTCCTTCAAATCTCTTAGTTTGATTATTACATTGTGAAGACCTAAGGGCCATGCACAACCTAGAGAGATCTGACAGTGACAACCCTGCCTCTAGATACAAAGCAGTCTGAAAAAGTCTTTTAGCTTTTGACCTCAGGCGGTCTTTAACCATATCCAGTATTTGCGATGATTTTGTTTGCTGGGCTGTTATAATTTTAGAACCATGTTAGAACTGTATTGCCAGGAAGCAGTTAAAATGTTACCATTAAAACATAATGAAGGAGACTTTCTTGTGCTTTTGGGAAGCAGAAGAATGCATACTTTTCCCTATTCCTCCTACTAAGTACAACTAAAATCCCTCAATATTATACATAAAATAAACAGAGGAGGACTCTGAAAGGTGGAGAGGAGAGCAGCCTGGCTAGGGACCTGGGGACCTGAGGAAGGACACGGTGCAGAGTTCTCTGGGTTTTCTCTGTGCCGGGGATATCCACACCTGGAGCTGAAGAAGCTGGGCACCTTGAAACACCAGCAACCGCAAACAAGACAAATTCTCAACAAAAGCCTACTCTCCTTGGCCAAAGGACAAGAAAAGGGAGAGTTTAACAAGGCAAAACATTTAGCAATAACTGTTCTACTCTAGCTGAACACCACAAAACACAGGCATTGCCTACACCTGCAAAGGCCAAGTGGGGAGCCCAGACATCCACCCTCCCAAGGCTGTGATGAGACACCCCAACTTCCCTCTCCAGAGTGATGTGAGAGAAAGCCAAATAGGGAGCAGGCACTTTCAGCCCACCAGTCAGTGTCAGTGAGGACAACGTGGGGAGACTGGACTTCTACCTCCGTCTGCTGGTAATGAGTTGGCACCATACCCCTTCCCCTGCCAAGTGGTGTCACATAAAGCCAGCTAAAACAGGTTTAAATAAGATCCAGAGTCTTATATTACAAAAATGTCCAGATTTCAATCAAACCCCACTTATGTACCAATAACCAGGAAGATCTCAAATTGAGTGAAAAAGACAATTAATAGATGTCAACATGAGATGATAAAGATGTTAGAATGATCTGACACAACTTATACAAAAATTAACTCACAATGGTTCATGGACTTAAATGTAAAATAAAAAACTATAATACTTTCAGGAAAAAAACTAGGAGATAACCTTCAGGGTGCAGAGCTAGACAAAAGAGTTCTTAGACTTGACATCAAAAGTATGATCCATAAAAGGAAAAGATGATAAATTGAATTTCATCAGAATTAAAACCTTTGCTCTGCAAAAGACTGTTAATAGGATAAAAAACAAACTACAGAGTGGGAGAAAATACTTGTAAACTGCATATTCAAGAAAAGACTAGTATCTAGAACATGTAAAGAACTTTCAAAACTCAATAGCAAAAAGTAATTCAACTAGAAAGTAATAAAAAGACATGAAGAGACATTCCACTGAAGAGGATACAGATGCAACTAAGAATGTGAAAAGATGTTCAGCATCATTAGCCAGTAGAGAAATGTACATCGAAACAACAATAAGATATCACTAAATAACTATGGGAATTGTCCCCTCCCCACACCCCCCCCCCCAAAAGAGTGACAACACCAAATGCTGATGAAAATACTGAGAAATTGGATCATTCATATATTGTATATAATATAAATATATGGAAAGAATGTAAAATGGTAAAGCCACTATGGAAAAAAGTTTGCCAGTTTCTTAAAAAACTAAACATGCAACTACCCTAAGATCCAGCAACTATACTCCTAGGAATTTACCCCAGAGAAATGAAGACTTATGCCTACATAAAAACCTGTAGACACATGTTTATAGCAACTTTGTTAGCAAGAGCCAAAATCCAGAAACAACCCAGATGCCCTTCAATGGGTGAATGTTTAAAGACACTGTGGTACATCCATACCATGGAAATTACTGAGCAATAAAAAGGAACAAACTATTGATTCCACTTATATAACATTTTTCAAATGACGAAATTATAGAAATGGAGAACAGATTTATGGTTGCCAGGGGTTAAGGCGATGGGAGGGAATGGCTATAAAAGGACATGAAGGATGCTTAGGGTGATGGAAACACTCTCTCTCTTGATTGCATTAACGTCAATATCCCAGTTGTGACATTGTACTACAGCTCTGCACAAGGAGTTCTGTAAGATGTCACCATTGGGGAAACTGGGTAAAAGGCACAGGGATATCTCTGTGTTATTTTTTTTTCCCATTATTTTATTGAGTTATTGATAGGTTACAATCTTGTGAAATTTCAATTGTACATTAATGTTTGTCAGTCATGTTGTAGGTGCACCACTTCACCCTTTGTGCCCACCCACCACCCCACCTTTCCCCTGGTATCCACTAAACTGTTCTTGGTCCATAGTTTTAAATTCCTCATATGAGTGGAGTCATACACAGATTATCTTTCTCTTGCTGGCTTATTTCACTTAACATAATTCTCTCAAGGTCCATCCATGTTATTGCAAATGGAATGATTTCGTTCTGTTTTGCAGCTGAGTAGTATTCCATTGTATATATGTACCACATCTTCTTTATCCATTTGTCTGTTGATGGGCACTTAGGTTGCTTCCACGTCTTGGCTATCGTAAACAGTACTGCAATAAACATTGGGGTGCACAGGACTTTTGGAATTGCTGACTTCAGGCTCTTTGGATAAATACCCAGTAGTGGGATGGCTGGATCATATGGTAGTTCTATTTTTAGTTTTTTGAGGAATCTCCATACTATTTTCCATAGTGGCTGCACCAGTTTGCATTCCCACCAGCAGTGTCTCAGGGTTCCTTTTTCTCCGCAACCTCTCCAACATTTGTTGCTATTAGTTTTAGATATTTTTGTCATTCTAACGGGTGTAAGGTGATATCTTAGTGTAGTTTTGATTTGCATTTCCCTGATGATCAGCGATGATGAGCAGCTTTTCATGTGCCTATTGGCCATCAGTATATCTTCTTTGGAGAAATGTCTGTTCATGTCTCCAGCCCATTTTTTGATTGGGTTGTTTGATGTTTTGTGGTTGAGTTGCGAGAGTTCTTTATATATTATGGATATTAAGCCTTTGTCAGATATATGACTTGCAAATATTTTTTCCCAGTTAGTGGGTTGTTTTTTTGTTTCAATCCTGTTTTCATTTGCCTTGAAGAAGCTCTTTAATCTGATGAAGTCCCATTTGTTTATTCTTTCTATTGCTTCCCTTCTCTGAGAAGGCATGGTGTCCAAAAAGATCCTTTTAATACTGATGTCAAAGAGTGTACTGCCTACGTTTTCTTCCAGAAGCCTTATGGTTTCAGGTCTCACCTTTAGGTCTTTGATCCATTTTGAGTTTATTTTGGTGAATGGTGAAAAAGAATGGTCAATTTTCATTCTTTTACATGTGGCTTTCCAGTTTTCCCAGCACCATTTGTTGAAAAGACTTTCTTTTCTCCATTGTATGCCCTCAGCTCCTTTGTCAAAGATAAGCTGTCCATAGATGTGTGGTTTTATTTCTGGGCTTTCAATTCTGTTCCATTGATCTGTGCACCTGTTTTTGTACCAGTACCATGCTGTTTTGATTACTGTAGCTTTGTAGTATGTTTTGAAGTCAGGGATTGTGATGCCTCCCATTTTGTTCTTTTTTCTCAGGATTGCTTTAGCAATTCGGGGTCTTTTGTTGCCCCATATGAATTTTAGGATTCTTTGTTCTAATTCTGTAAAGAATGTCATTGGGATCCTGATTGGGATGGCGTTGAATCTGTAGGTTGCTTTAGGTAGAATAGACATTTTAACTATGTTTATTCTTCCAATCCATGTACATGGAATGTCTTTCCATCTCCTTATGTCGTCATCCAATTCTCTCAGAAAGGCCTTGTAATTTTCATTATATAGGTCCTTCACTTCCTTAGTTAAATTTACCCCAAGGTATTTTATTCTTTTTGTTGCGATTGTGAATAGTATTGTGTTCTTGAGTTCTTTTTCTGTTGGTTCATTACTGGAGTATAGAAATGCTACTGATTTATGCAAATTGATTTTATACCCTGCAACTTTGCTGTAGTTGTTGATTACTTCTAACAGTTTTCCAATGGATTCTTTGGGGTTTTCTATATATAAGATCATGTCGTCTGCAAACAGCGAGAGTTTCACTTCTTCCCTCCCTATTTGGATTCCTTTTTCTTGCCTGATTGCTCTGGCCAGGACCTCCAGCACTAAGTTAAATAAGAGTGGTGATAGAGGGCATCCTTGTCTCGTTCCTGTTTTCAAGGGGATGGGGTTCAGTTTTTGCCCATTGAGTATGATGTTGGCTATGGGTTTGTCATATATGGCCTTTATTATGTTGAGGTAGTTTCCTTCTATGCCCATTTTGTTCAGAGTTTTTATCATAAATGGCTGTTGGATCTTGTCAAATGCCTTCTCTGCATCTATTGAGATGATCATGTGGTTTTTATTCCTCAGTTTGTTGATGTGGTGTATCACATTGATTGATTTGCGGATGTTGAACCATCCCTGTGTCCCTGGTATGAATCCCACCTGATCCTGATGTATGATTCTTTTGATGAATTGCTGAATTCTGGTTGCCAAAATTTTGTTTAGAATTTTTGCATCTATGTTCATCAGTGATATTGGCCTGTAGTTCTCTTTTTTCGTGGTGTCCTTGTCAGGTTTTGGTATCAGCGTGATGTTGGCCTCATAGAATGTGTTTGGAAGTGTTCCATCTTCCCTAATTTTTTGGAATAGCTTGAAAAGGATAGGTATTAAATCCTCTCTGAAAGTTTGGTAGAATTCCCCAGGAAAGCCATCTGGTCCTGGGGTTTTATTCTTTGGGATGCTTTTGATTGCTGTTTCAATCTCTTTCCTTGTGATTGGTCTGTTCAAATTGTCTGCCTCTTCTTGAGTGAGCTTTGGGAGATTGTAGGAGTCCAGGAATTTATCCATTTCCTCTAGGTTATCCATTCTGTTGGCATATAGTTTTTTGTAGTATTCTCTTATAATCTGTTGTATTTCTGCAGAGTCTGTTGTTATTTCTCCTCGCTCATTTCTGATTTTGTTTATTTGAGCTTTCTCCCTTTTTTTCTTTGTAAGTCTGGCCAGTGGTTTGTCAATTTTATTTATCTTCTCAAAAAACCAGCTCTTTGTCTCATTGATCCTTTCTACTGCCTTTTTCGTTTCAATAGTATTTATTTCTGCTCTGATTTTTGTTATTTCTCTCCTTCTGCTGACTTTGGGCTTCATTTGTTCTTTTTTCTCTAGTTCAGTTAGGTGTGCTTTAAGGTTGCTTATTTGGGATTTTTCTTGTTTGTTAAGATGTGCCTGTATTGCGATGAATTTTCCTCTTAATACAGCTTTTGCTGTATCCCATATGAGTTGGTATGGCATGCTATCATTTTCATTTGTTGCCAGGTATTTTTTTATTTCTTCTTTAATTTCTTCAATGATCCATTGCTTGTTCAGTAGTGTGTTGTTTAGTCTCCACATCTTTGTGCCTTTCTCAGCTTTTTTCTTGTAATTAATTTCTAGCCTTATAGCACTATGATCTGAGAAGATGCTTGTTATTATTTCAATTTTTTTAAATTTGTAGAGGCTTGCCTTGTTTCCCAACATATGGTCTATCCTAGAGAATGTTCCATGTGCACTTGAGAAGAATGTGTATTCAGCTCCTTCAGGGTGGAGTGATCTATATATGTCTATTAAGTCCAATGGTTTTAGTTTTTCATTCAGCTCCACTATTTCCTTGTTGATTTTCTGTCTGGATGATCTGTCCATTGATGTGAGTGGGGTGTTGAGGTCCCCTACTATTATTGTGTTGTTTTTAACATCTTCCTTCAGGTCTGTTAATAGTTGCTTTATGAATCTTGGTGCTCCTGTGTTGGGTGCATAGATATTTATAAGCGTTATTTCTTCTTGATGAAGTTTCCCTTTGATCATTATATATTGTCCCTCTGTGTCTCTCTTTACCTGTCTTATTTTGAAATCCACTTGGTCTGATATGAGAATTGCAACACCTGCCTTTTTTTCCTTGCTATTTGCTTGAAGTATTGTCCTCCACCCCTTCACCCTGAGTCTGTGTTTGTCCTTGGGGCTGAGGTGTGTTTCCTGGAGGCAACAAATTGTTGGATCTTGTTCTTTAATCCATTTTGCCACTCTGTGTCTTTTTATTGGAGAGTTCAATCCGTTCACATTGAGAGTGATTATTGATGCATATGGACTTAATGCTGTCAATCTGTCGCTCATTATCTTGTTTTCCTGAGTTTCTTTTCCTGTGTGCTTTAGACTACCCATTTAATACTGCAATTTCTTATGCTGGGTTTCTTAGATTTTTCCTTATCTATGATTTGTGACTCTGTTCTGTACTTTATTTTAGTGTCTACCTTGAAGTTTGTATTTAGAATCTCTTGTATAATATAGTCTATTCTCTGGTGGTCTCTTACTTACTCGACCAATACTGATTTAGACCCTTTGCACTTCCCCTCCTAAATAATTATTTTCATTTTTTATTCCAACTCGTCTTATGAATTTGTAGTTAGAGTGATAAGATCGTCCTTGTTTTGGTAGTTTCCTTATTTTTACCCTAATGCTATAGTTGAATATTTGCTATCCTGTTCTGGTTCTATCCATCGGTCTCCCTAGTCTGTGGCTTGTGTCCCCTTTCTCCCTTTTTTCTTTTTTCAAGTATGAGAGCCTTCTTGAGGATTTCTTGTAATGGAGGGCTTTTAGTTACAAATTCCCTTAACTTTTGTTTGTCTGGAAAAGATTTAATTTCTCCCTCATATCTGAAGGAAATTCTGGCTGGATAGAGTATTCTTGGCTGAAGGTTTTTATCCTTTAAAGCTTTGAATATATCACTCCATTCTCTCCTAGCTTGTAGGGTTTCTGTAGAGAAATCCGCTGACAGTCTGATAGGGGCTCCTTTATAGGTTATTCTCTTTTTTTTTCTTACTTCCCTGAGTATTCTTTCCTTATCATTCCTATTTGCCAACTTTACTATCATGTGCCGTGCAGTGGGTCTTTTTACATTGACAAATCTAGGATATCTAAAACCCTCCTCTACACACATTTCTCCATTGATCCCTAGATTTGGGAAATTCTCTTCAATAATTTCATTAAGCACACTTTCTGCTCCATTTTCCTTTTCCATATTCTCAGGAATTCCTATGATCCTTATGTTCTTACTCCTCATTGAATCCATTATCTCTCGGAGATTTTCCTCATTTTTTTTAATTCTTAGTTCTCTTTCTTCCTCTGTCTGGCGCCATTCAGCCTGTCTGTCCTCGATTATGCTGATTTGCTCCTCTATATTGTCTACACAGGCATTCAGGGAATCTGTACTCTGTTTTATCTGGTCCATTGTGTTTTTCATCTCAAGTAATTCTGTTTGATTCTTCTTTATGATTTCAATCTCTTTTGTGAAGTAACTCCAGAACTCGGCTTGTTTCTCTTTCTCTCTACCTCATTGAGTTTTTTGATTATAGCTGCTCTGAATTCATTATCACTTAGTTTACCTAATTCCAAGTCCTCAGGACTTAATTCTGTGTTTTTATTGTTTTCCTTCTGGTCTGGGGCTTTTATAAATTGCTGGATGGTAGAGGAGCAGTTTTTTCGCATGGTGGTAGAATTCAGTTGCAGTTACAGCCTGTCGCCACTAGATGGGGGTCGAGAGCGGCGTGTTAGCTCTCCGCCTTTGGGGCAAGATGGCTGCGCCCACTGGCTTTGCTGTGGGGGAGGGGATTTTACTCACACGCGCGGGTCTGGGTTCAGATCAGTTCTGTTCTCTGGTCTCCCAAGGCCCTTGATTTATAGGGTCCCCTGGATGGAAGCTTTCCCCCCGTCAGTGGGTCTCCACTGAATCAGCGGCAGGAGTCCTGGATGATTCCCCGGTCGCATGGCCCCTCCCCCGCTCCTTCCCGACCCGCGCCGCAGCAATCGCAGACTCTAGGGGAGGGAGTCTGTTCTCTCCTACCGTTCCAGCGCCTCCGAAGGTGTAAGCAAGGTTATGATCTCCGCCTTCTTGGTATTGTAGGTCTCTAACGAGCTGGCATTATGTTTATTCTCTGAAATTCAGTTCTTCCAATCTTGTTGTATTTTGGAGGGGAGAGAATCCCGGGTCAGCTCACCCCGCCATTTTGCTCCGCCCCTCTCCAGAAGTGATCTCTGTGTTATTTCTTACAACTGCATGTGACTGTTCTCCATTTTACTCTTCTCACTTCCTCAGGCAATTCAATGGATGAAAAGAGGTTGAAAAGTTATCAAGATGACTGGGGATACAGAATCATGGGTTCATTTAAAGGGGGCAAAATAAGAGCTAATATCAAATTAGACTTTCTGAAAGTAAAAATGTCCTAATCCAAGGTCTTTTAACAAAGATACTTCTTCTCCTCCTTTCCTAGCAAAATGAAGGTTACCTAATTTATATTTGAGATGCATACAGGCCATTCTCCCAAGACCAGATTTCCTAGATTCTTACAGCAAGTCACCCTTAAAGTGACAGAAGCTTTAACAAGTGCAACTAGGCTCTATTTCATGTGTCATTGCTTTATGATCTTACAGTGACATCCTGGAACTGGAGCCGCATTGAGGAGCCGGATGGCTGAGGTCGACTGGTGATCTCCAATATGGTTCTCAGCAGGATGTCCAGCAGGCTGGCCACTATCACATCTATTTCCTCCAATACTGATTTTTCCTTAAGAGAAAAAAATAATGTGTTCAGGAAATTGTGACTTAGTATGTATATTAATCCTTCTTTAATGGAAAAGGAGACAAAGCACATTTCCAAATATACATTCAACGAGTTAGAGAACTCAAGAGCTTGACAGACCTGGACGTCATTTAAGTCATCTATGTAAATGACCTTTTATAGAAAACAAAGGCATGAGAAGTTAACAGCTTACCCAAGAGTACACAACTTGGCAGTGCAGTGGATACCTGAGATACAAATAGAAAGGTCGGGTGAGGGGCTGGTCCGTGGCATAGTGGTTAAGTTTGATGCGCTCCACTTCAGTGACCTGGGTTCGTGGGTTCAGATCCCAGGCTTGGATCTACA